>NW_026885474.1:0-6874 GCF_032173495.1 Musca vetustissima
AATGATTTGGAGGAGGAATTAGGCGATTGTGGTGTGGAACTAGGCGATTGTGGTTTGAAAGTAGGCGATTGTGGTTTGGAACTTGAACTACTATATGGCGAATTCAATTTTCTGGGAGAATTGATACAAATCAAATTATCAAGACACGACAATGTTTGTATTCTATCTGAAAGGAATGCATCTAATTGTTTCCAAGTAGATAGAGATGATTTGTCTTTGATAGTTTGTTCCCAGAGTGTTACTGTTATTTTTGGTAAACGTTGCAGACAAATGAAAACTAGCATTGGATCCCAATGATCCGTTACTACATCGTAAACAGACATGGCGGAAATACAACTATTCATTCCACGTTGAAGAGTTTTGAGGCCAATGAGTGATTCTTTTTGGAGTGCGGGAAGATCAAAAAGCAACTTCAGATGATTGTTCACAAGGATACGTTTATTGTCAAACGTATCCTGCAATGATTTCCAAGCAAGTGAAAAACTACGATTGGTGAGTGGAAAATTCGAAACATTTTCACGAGCCTCACCGCTGGTTTTTTTGAATCAAGTGACATAATCTTTCAATGTCACTCAAACGAGAATTATTTACGAAAAGCGTGGTGAACAGATCACGAAATGTTGGCCATGATATAAAATCTCCACTAAAGATTTCGATGTCGCAAGGAGGCAAGACTAGATTTTGAGAATCGAAAGAATTGTTGGCAAGATTAGTAGGGGTGAGTTTCGACGAAGCGAGGGTTTCGTTAGAAAGTAAACCAGAAGGTTTGCTTTCTTCGCAGATTTTGGACAACGAAGATAATGTGTTCGAAAAAGTAGGCAGTGGAGAAGGCGTGCTTGCAAGGAATTCCTCTGTAGGTGAAACAAGTTGAGGAACTGTTGGCGGATGGTTAGGCGTGACAGAAACTACTAGTGGCGAAGACGGCTTGGAGGCTTTCAGTCTGTCTAGCTTCTGATTTATTGTGGGTATATTCTACATATGTATCCGAATATACGTCGCCTTTTTGAAGGAATTTTGACATATATGACGAAAATATATATGGGAGCTATAACTAAATCTGAACCGATTTTTCCCAATTTCAATAGGGTTCGTCCTTGGGCCAAATAAGTGAGCTGTGCCTAATTTCATCCAAATCGGATTATAAATGCGACCTGTACTTTGTTTACAATTTAACATCAACAGACGGACGGACATGCATAAATCGACTCAGAAAGATTCTATGCATATTCTCAAAAGGAACCATGGGTCTATCTCGATTCCTTTTGCCTGTTACAAACATATGCACAAAGACATAATACCCTGTACCACAGTGTGGTGAAGGGTATAAACATCTTTAAAATGAAATATTAGAAATTGAAATTAAAGTCTCTAAAATACTAAAAATCGGTCGAAACATTTATATTGTAAATTGTCAGCCGAGAAAACGTAAGTCCGAATTACAGACATTCTAGTCCTGCGAAGAAGTTATTTTGCCTACCAAGAACATGGAATGCTATTTTACAGACACATTGGTTGGAAAATACTCATGGAAGCATGAAAAATGTCATTTAAACATATCTATATTATATATAATATAATTTCTAGATAATATTGTGTATATGCCTATGTTTGTCACAGCTTTCTAGATTCCTAATGAAGAAAAACATCTTCTCAAAAAATGTGTTCCCATATAAAAGTCACGATCTTTCACGGCACATAGTGGAAGGTACAACAAGTTCGTTCCATTCGAACTTAACCGCCTTTTTATACCCTCCACCATAGTAAGGAGGGTATATTAATTTTGTCATTCCGTTTATAACTCATCGAAATATTCATTTCCGACCCTATAAAGTGTATAAATTCTAGATCCGGATAAAATTCTAAGACGATCTAGCCATGTCCGTCTCTCTGTCCGTCCGTACGTCTGTTGTAATCACGCGATCTTTCGAAGGAATTGAGATAGGGTGCTGACATTTTGCATAGAGTTGTCTTTTGTCTGCAGGCAGGTCAAGTTCGAAGATGGGATATATCGGTCCACGTTTAGGCATAGCTCCCATATAAGGGTACCCCCAATTTTCGGTATTTTAAGGTTCTTGAGCGTTTTTTTAAACCGAATTCGCTGAAATTTGGTACTTTGAGTTCTTAATAGGTACCAAATCTCTCCCACAAAAAAATTATGAATATAGGTCCATTTTTTCTGATAGCCCCCATATAAGGGTATGAATATAGGCCAATTTTTTCTGATAGCCCCCATATAAGGGTACCCCCAATTTCGGTATTTTGAGGTTCTTGAGCGCGTTTTTTAGCAGAATTTGCTGCAATTTGGTAGTTTATAGTCGTATATGGTAACAAATCTCCCTACCAAAAAATATTAATATTCGCCCCCCTTTTTGGGGTAGTTATACCCTTCACCTAACTGTGGTACAGGGTATTATGTCTTTGTGCATATGTTTGTAACAGGCAAAAGGAATCGAGATAGACCCATGGTTCCTTTTGAGAATATGCATAGAATCACTTTCTGAGTCGATTTATGCATGTCCATCCGTCCGTCTGTTGATGTTAAATTGTAAACAAAGTACAGGTCCCATTTATTATCCGATTTGGCTGAAATTTGGCACATCTCATTTATTTGGCCCAAGGACGAACCCTATTGAAATTGGGAAAAATCGGTTCCGATTTAGATATAGCTCCCAAATATATTTTTGTCCGATTTATGGACTTTAGTTCCTGAAAATCATTCGATTTGCACGAATTTCGGTACAGCGTACTGAATTAAGTCTAAAATGATGTGTGCCAAGTTTCGAGAAAATCGAATCAGATTTAGATATAGCTCCCATATATAGTTTCGTCCAATTAAAGGTAAATGTGGCACCAAAGTCCCTCTATATCTTTCGATTTGCATGAAATTTGGCACAGAGTACTGAATTAGGTCCAGAATGATGTGTGCCAAGTTTCGAGAAAATCGGTTCAGATTTAGATATAGCTCCCATATATAGTTTCGACCGATTTAAAGTAAATGGAACACCAAAGCCCCTGAAAATCTTTCGATTTGCACAAATTTTGGCATAGCGTACTAAATTAAGTCTAGAATGATGTGTGCCAATTTTCGAGAAAATCGGTTCAGATTTAGATATAGCTCCCATATATAGTTTTGTCCGATTTAAGGTAAATGGGGCACCAAAGTCCCTCTATATGTGTCGATTTGCATGAAATTTGGCACAGAGTACTGAATTAGGTCCAGAATGATGTGTGCCAAGTTTCGAGAAAATCGGTTCAGATTGAGATATAGCTCCCATATATAGTTTCCTCCGATTTCAGGTAAATGGTGCACCAAAGTCCCTATATATCATTCGATTTGCATGAAATTTGGCACAGAGTACTGAATTAGGTCCCGAATGATGTGTGCCAAGCTTCGAGAAAATAGGTTCAGATTTAGATATAGCTCCCATATATAGTTTCGTCCGATTTAAGGTAAATGGTGCACCAAAGTCCCTGTATATCTTTCGATTTGCATGAAATTTGGCACAGAGTACTGAATGAGGTCCAGAATGATGTGTGCCAAGTTTCGAGAAAATCGGTTCAGATTTAGATATAGCTCCCATATATAGTTTCGTCCGATTTAAGGTAAATGGTGCACCAAAGTCCCTGTATATCTATCGATTTGCATGAAAATTGGCACAGAGTACTTAATGAGGTCCAGAATGATGTGTGCCAAGTTTCGAGAAAATCGGTTCAGATTTAGATATAGCTCCCATATATAGTTTCGTCCGATTTAAGGTAAATGGGGCACCAAAGTCCCTCTATATCTTTCGAGAAAATCGGTTCAGATTTAGATATAGCTCCCATATATAGTTTCGTCCGATTTAAGGTAAATGGTGCACCAAAGTCCCTATATATCATTTGATTTGCATAAAATTTGGCACAGCGTACTGAATTAAGTCTAGAATGATGTGTGCTAAGAAAATCGGTTCAGATTTAGATATAGTTCCCATATATAATTTCGTCCGATTTAATGTAAACGGTTTACCAAAGTCTCTATATATCTTTCGATTTGCACGAAATTTGGCATTGCGTAATGAATTAGTGAATGTATGTTAAGTTTCTTGAAAATCGGTCCAGATTTAGATATAGCTCCCATATATATTTTCGTCCGATTTAATGTAATCGGTGTCGTCCGATTTTACATATATATATATATACGCTTATAATTGATTTTCATAATTTGGTCCCTGGTCCTTTAAAAATTCGACGTCTTTTAGGTTTCATCTGTTGGATATACCGAAAGGGTATCATATAGTCGGCCCCGTCCGACTTTACTGCTTTCCTTACTGGTTTTATATTAAAATAGATATCTGATTTGTTCCGCGTTTTGAGTTTGGTTCTAAGACTTTGTTATAATCATTTCTCCTGAGGAGGATAGCGAGATAAAAAATTATAACGTAAGGTTCGACAATGAACTATAGACGCATTTAGAGGAGGACGAATTTGTGGAGGTTCCAGAAGGAGTGGACCGCTATTCCCCATCTTTGAATTTGAACTAAGTTTTTAAGAAATAATAAGATGTCAAAGTTTGGATGAAATCTAAAATTTTCTGAAACGGAATTGGTCCAACATGGGGTCTACATCCAATATTTCGATGAGGCACATTTTCACCGTGTTAAATGGTATACACCCTCACTAGTCATAAGGCTGAGGGTATAATTGTCCATTAAAAATTTGTATTATGGTTTACATAATCCCTTTTTAGAAATGTCGGTGTGTTTGGTATGTTCCCTATATTTTAATTTCAAGTACCTGTTAGTATGTCTATGGTGGAGGGTATCCAAAGTTCGGCCCAGCCGAGCTTAACGCTTTTCCACTTGTTATTTATTTTTTTAATATATTTTATTTTGCTGTAGGTATATTTACCATCTACAATATAAATACAAATGTTACATGGCAAACGTGTTAATTGGAAATAAAATGCTATTACAATTTGTTGTGTTAGTTTAGTTATTACTTTTGTTTATTTTAATTGGAATTGCAATCGTTTTTATTTATCGCCCATTCAATATTCCGTACATTTATTTTTTTAATGATTTAAAAACTTCTGAAAGAAAAAATAAAAACACAACATACAAAAAACGGGTTTAGTCTTACCGAAATTATTTCGCACTCCACTAACAAAAATTAAATAATTGCTTTTAATGTCAGATTATTGTGGTAAACCCAATGAGTAAATGACAAAATTCAGGAGGATTCATGCAAATGTTTAAAGCTCCTCGGCATGTAAGGGTTATGCTTAATTTGTGAAGCCATCAGTCATAACAAAAATAACTAATTCGTGTGAGATGCATACCTCAGGCAAATCACCCAAATTATTTATTTATCAATCTCACGTACCACTTATTAAAATTTCTCTAACTCCGCCAACAAATTGTTGAACAAATCGAAATTTATATTAAACAAATTATTTAATGCAATCCCGCTTTTGTTTAAATATAAACGAGACATTAAAATTGCGTAGTGCGCAGCTTCTCCTATTTAAATGCCATGTTTCGATATGAACCATCAGTTGGATCGCTTTTATATGCCTTTTGAGCTGGATCATCCTCATCCATTTTCACAACATGACCTAGCCACCGTAGTTGCTTCAGCTCGATACTCCTGACTATGTCCATGTCAGCGAATAGATGGTACAACTCATGATTCGTTCACCGTCGAAGCAGATCGGCCCGTAGAACTTTCGGAGAAATTTCCTCTCAAACATTCCAAGAGCTGCATCCTCTAACTTATACCATAGTAGCATCTTTTGGCTAATACTATCCTTCTACGAATCTCAAAAGTGATGTCATTAGTTTTATTTATGGCGGTACCAAAGTATATAAAGTATCGGAACCATAAACCCCATTCACAATTTTAGCAGCTTGGCTTGTCAAAGCAAAACTATAAAATATATCGAATTTTCTTTTTGTTCACTTCCATTTTTAACACCCTGTAACGCACAACTGAATGCACCAAACAAAAAACAGCAAAACAATTTTTATACTGCGAAATGTCATTGTTCCAACGAGCAAAAATTGATCGATACTTTATGAGATATCTGCCAAGAAATAATTAATTTCTTTTTCCACAACCTAATATTTGACTACTCCGAAGCTGTAGTTTCCACGGTTGAACCGAGTCTACTGGATGTCTTGCCCGTAAGTACCAATTTGTTCAAGCGCCATGTGTTGTTTGGTGTTAAAAGGCTCACACGAGATGCTGTCACTTTGTTTGAATCCTCGTTCGGCATTGAGGGGCTCCGAGAGGTCCTTTCTGACTTTAACTGCTGACCTTGTGCCAGTTAAAGTTATCCTGCATGGCCGTATTAATTTTGTAGGAATGCCGAACGTAGACATGGCTTTAAATACCTCTGAATGGATAGGGCTTTATAGTCGACGAATAGGTGGAATGTGTCGATGTGTTTTTCGTGGGGTTTTTCAGGATTTGGCACAGAGTGAAAATCTGGTCAATGGTGGTGATTTGCCAGGTCTGAAGCCGCAGTGGTATGGTCCATAATGTCATTGACTATTGACTTCAATCCTTCACACAGCACACTGGATAGCACTATATGCGATGGGAAGGAGAATTGTTCCTCTATAGTTAGTTGCTTTTTTGTGACCGGAACACAGAATGTGGTGATTCCAATCATTGGACGTGCATTCCTCTAGCCATATTGTATTAATCAGCTGGCATCTGACCACAGGTCTTGAATAGTTCGGTTGGTAATCCAACGTGTAACGAACACCATCAGTGGTTGGAATCATTTTTTTGTGGGTTGAAAAATGTCCAAGTTTGGTCTAAATAAACAAATATTAGTGGTAGGACTTTGTAACAAACTGATTGAAAATTTAAATAAATGGTATCGATTTAT
>NW_026885475.1:0-66687 GCF_032173495.1 Musca vetustissima
ATTTTTTAAGGTCCCTACATACAAGGCGTGGATTTTTTAAAAATTATTTTTTAAGGTCCCTACATACAAGGCGTGGATTTTTTAAAAATTATTTTTTAAGGTCCCTACATACAAGGCGTGGATTTTTTAAAAATTATTTTTTAAGGTCCCTACATACAAGGCGTGGATTTTTTAAAAATTATTTTTTAAGGTCCCTACATACAAGGCGTGGATTTTTTAAAAATTATTTTTTAAGGTCCCTACATACAAGGCGTGGATTTTTTAAAAATTATTTTTTAAGGTCCCTACATACAAGGCGTGGATTTTTTTAAAAATTATTTTTTAAGGTCCCTACATACAAGGCGTGGATTTTTTAAAAATTATTTTTTAAGGTCCCTACATACAAGGCGTGGATTTTTTAAAAATTATTTTTTAAGGTCCCTACATACAAGGCGTGGATTTTTTAAAAATTATTTTTTAAGGTCCCTACATACAAGGCGTGGATTTTTTAAAAATTATTTTTTAAGGTCCCTACATACAAGGCGTGGATTTTTTAAAAATTATTTTTTAAGGTCCCTACATACAAGGCGTGGATTTTTTAAAAATTATTTTTTAAGGTCCCTACATACAAGGCGTGGATTTTTTAAAAATTATTTTTTAAGGTCCCTACATACAAGGCGTGGATTTTTTAAAAATTATTTTTTAAGGTCCCTACATACAAGGCGTGGATTTTTTAAAAATTATTTTTTAAGGTCCCTACATACAAGGCGTGGATTTTTTAAAAATTATTTTTTAAGGTCCCTACATACAAGGCGTGGATTTTTTAAAAATTATTTTTTAAGGTCCCTACATACAAGGCGTGGATTTTTTAAAAATTATTTTTTAAGGTCCCTACATACAAGGCGTGGATTTTTTAAAAATTATTTTTTAAGGTCCCTACATACAAGGCGTGGATTTTTTAAAAATTATTTTTTAAGGTCCCTACATACAAGGCGTGGATTTTTTAAAAATTATTTTTTAAGGTCCCTACATACAAGGCGTGGATTTTTTAAAAATTATTTTTTAAGGTCCCTACATACAAGGCGTGGATTTTTTAAAAATTATTTTTTAAGGTCCCTACATACAAGGCGTGGATTTTTTAAAAATTATTTTTTAAGGTCCCTACATACAAGGCGTGGATTTTTTAAAAATTATTTTTTAAGGTCCCTACATACAAGGCGTGGATTTTTTAAAAATTATTTTTTAAGGTCCATCGACACAAGGCGTGGATTTTTAAAAAAAAAATTATTTTTTAAGGTCCATTGACACAAGGCGTGGATTTTTAAAAAAAAATTATTTTTAAGGTCCATCGACACAAGGCGTGGATTTTTAAAAAAATTATTTGTAAGGTCCATCGACACAAGGCGTGGATTTTTAAAAAAAAATTATTTTTAAGGTCCATCGACACAAGGCGTGGATTTTTAAAAAAATTATTTTTAAGGTCCATCGACACAAGGCGTGGATTTTTAAAAAAAATTATTTTTAAGGTCCATCGACACAAGGCGTGGATTTTTAAAAAAAAAAAATTATTTTTAAGGTCCATCGACACAAGGCGTGGATTTTTAAAAAAATTATTTTTAAGGTCCATCGACACAAGGCGTGGATTTTTAAAAAAATTATTTTTAAGGTCCATCGACACAAGGCGTGGATTTTTAAAAAAATTATTTTTAAGGTCCATCGACACAAGGCGTGGATTTTAAAAAAAAAAAATATTTTTAAGGTCCATCGACACAAGGCGTGGATTTTTAAAAAAATTATTTTTAAGGTCCATCGACACAAGGCGTGGATTTTTAAAAAACTTATTTTTAAGGTCCATCGACACAAGGCCTGGATTTTTATAAAAATTATTTTTAAGGTCCATCGACACAAGGCGTGGATTTTTAAAAAACTTATTTTTAAGGTCCATCGACACAAGGCCTGGATTTTTATAAAAATTATTTTTAAGGTCCATCGACACAAGGCGTGGATTTTTAAAAAAATTATTTTTAAGGTCCATCGACACAAGGCGTGGATTTTTAAAAAAATTATTTTTAAGGTCCATCGACACAAGGCGTGGATTTTTTTTAAATTATTTTTTAAGGTCCCTACATACAAGGCGTGGATTTTTTTAAAATTATTTTTTAAAGTCCCTACATACAAGGCGTGGATTTTTTAAAAATTATTTTTTAAGGTCCCTACATACAAGGCGTGGATTTTTTAAAAATTATTTTTTACGGTCCCTACATACATGGCGTGGATTTTTTAAAAATTATTTTTTAAGGTCCCTACATACAAGGCGTGGATTTTTTAAAAATTATTTTTTAAGGTCCCTACATACAAGGCGTGGATTTTTTAAAAATTATTTTTTACGGTCCCTACATACATGGCGTGGATTTTTTAAAAATTATTTTTTACGGTCCCTACATACAAGGCGTGGATTTTTTAAAAATTATTTTTTAAGGTCCCTACATACAAGGCGTGGATTTTTTAAAAATTATTTTTTAAGGTCCCTACATACAAGGCGTGGATTTTTTAAAAATTATTTTTTAAGGTCCCTACATACAAGGCGTGGATTTTTTAAAAATTATTTTTTAAGGTCCCTACATACAAGGCGTGGATTTTTTAAAAATTATTTTTTAAGGTCCCTACATACAAGGCGTGGATTTTTTAAAAATTATTTTTTACGGTCCCTACATACATGGCGTGGATTTTTTAAAAATTATTTTTTAAGGTCCCTACATACAAGGCGTTGGTTTTTTAAAAATTATTTTTTAAGCTCCATCGAAGCAAGGCGTGGATTTTTTAAAAATTATTTTTTAAGGTCCATCGAAACAAGGCGTGGATTTTTTAAAAATTATTTTTTAAGGTCCATCGAAACAAGGCGTGGATTTTTAAAAAATCATTTTTTAGGTCCATCAAAACAAGGCGTGGATTTTTTAAAAATCATTTTTTAATGTCCATCGAAACAAGGCGTGGATTTTTTAAAAATCATTTTTTAGGTCCATCGAAACAAGGCGTGGATTTTTTAAAAATCATTTTTTAAGGTCCATCGAAACAAGGCGTGGATTTTTTAAAAATCATTTTTTAAGGTCCATCGAAACAAGGCGTGGATTTTTTAAATTTTTTTTTTTTCTGTGAGCCGCTGTAATATCATAGTATCTGTTTTAATTTCGACCCACTCTTGTATCTGTGCGAGAAAACAAATAAAATAGTTTGCGATAAATAAAATATTTTATATTTTCTTTTCTGTTTTTTTCCGCTCATTCAGTTTCCATTTCATTATTGTGAAATATTTGATCCCATTCATTGACTGAAATTGCATCCAACGCCATAACGGATTATTTTAATTTATTAGTTCAAAAAAAAAATTATTTTCGAATAATGATTGGTTTCGGAAATGTCCTTCATGTGGTCTGCCTATGGAGCCTGATGGTCAGTCATCATCATCAGAGTTTAGCCCAATGGTGTACGGACAAAAAATATGTGAGCAAAACCCGGATACAGTGGAACAATGGTGAACGCTTGACAACCAAGCTTGGCTGGCTAGGAAATATCAAATACAAATATGAACCCTATGTTTATTCATCGATGCAGGTAAGAAGCCATTTTTTTGAAATTTTAAAAATCCACGTCGTATGGCAAAAAAATCAATATTTATTTCAAAACAATTTCTGAGTATGACGTCTGCTCTGCTTCTTTATCAAAACTGGTCCAGTTCGCAAAATGAAAACGCCAGCGGAATTTGTAATTCCCATGGAAATGAACGGATTCGCATAGTTTTCATTCAATACTGTTTTTATCTAACAAATATGTGATTATTTGAAAGAAATTTGTATTGAAAATTCTGATTTGTTTTATTGTTGTGAAATCAAATAGTCAGTTTCTTGGAAAGGCTTCGATAATTAAGTTGGCCACTTAAAATCATCGCCATGGAATTAAACTTATTGTTAATTTTTGTAATTATAACGTGGCTGATGTCTTCAAATCCAAGTGCGGCATTTCGAAGTGCTCATTTCGATAATCATATATGTGATATAAAACGGAAGGCGGTGACTAGGACCCGTATGGCATATTTTCATGGTCATTCATATATACAGGTATATAATTAATAAAAGGCTAATTAATAAAAATTAATTTTTAAAAAAATCATGCCTTCTCTAATTAATAAAAATTATTTTTTTAAAAAATCACGCCTTGCCTAATTAAAAAAAATAATTTTTAAAAAATCACGCCTTATCTAATTAATAAAAATTAATTTTTAAAAAAATCCACGCCTTGTCTAATTAATAAAAATTAATTTAAAAAAAATCACGCCTTGTCTAATTAATAAAAATTAATTTTTAAAAAATCCACACCTTGTCAACATAAAATTAAACAAATTTTTAAAAAATTGACGCCTTGTCTAATTAAAATAAAATTAATTTTTAATTAAAAAATCTTTGAAACATCCGAAGAGCTGCCTCATCTGCTTTCGCAAGTACCCATGCTGCTGACCCATATAATAGCACAAGTAGTATCAGCGTCTTGTAAAGTGTGAGTTTTGTCTGGCGGTAGGTGGTCTTGTTTTCTAAACTGCTTACTTAGACCATAGTAGCATCTTTTGGCCATCACAATCCTTCTCCGAATTTCAAAATTGATGTCATTCGTTTTATTTATTGCGGTGCCAAGGTATATACAATCTTTAACTACCTCGAACCTGTAGTTCTCAAGTTCCATAATTGGTCCGAGTCTACTGGACGTCTTGCGCGTTGATACCATCAGCTTGGTCTTCTCGCCATTTACTGTCAGACCCACTTTGGCAGACTCCTTCTCAATTTGTTCAAAGGTTCCACGCAATGTTCCACCCATTATATCGATGTCATCGGCGTAGGCGAGTAACATGTGTTGTTTGGTGTACAGAGTGACATTTCTGTTCACCTTTTCGTATCGTATGATATTTTCCAGCAAGATGTTAAAAAGATCACACAACAAACTGTCACCTTGTCTGAATCCCCGTGCGGTATTGAAGGGATCCGATAGATCCTTTCCGACTTTAACTGCTGACCTTGTGCCACTTAAAGTTATCCTGCATAGCCGTATTAATTTTGCAGGAATACCGAACGTAGACATGGCTTTAAACACCTCTGAACGGATAGGGCAGTCGAATGCGGCTTTATAGTCGACGAATAGGTGGTATGTGTCGTTGTGTTTTTCGTGGCTTTTTTTCAGGCTTTGGCGCTGAGTGAAAATCTGATTAATAGTTGATTTGTCAGGCCTGAAGCCGCATTGGTATGGTCCAATGATGTCATTGACCATTGGCTTCAATCGTTCACACAGCACGCTGGATAGCACTTTATATGCGATGGGAAGAAGGCTAATTCCCTTATAGTTGGCACATATCGTTTTGTCTCCTTTTTTGTGCACGGGACACAGGATGCTGAGGTTCTAATAATTGGGCATGCATTTATCTAGCCAAATTGTTCTAATCAGCTGATGCATGCTCCTTACCAGCATCTGACTATCAATCTTGATAGTTCGGCATGTAACCCATAGGTACCTGCTGCTTTATTATTCTTCAGCCGATTGATTGCTATTCTGACCTCATCTTGGCTAGGTGGTATACACTCTATAACATCATATCTTATTGGTTCTGGGGTATCTTCTTCGCTGCGCTATTTGATAACAGAATCTTTTCAAAAATCTCCTTCCAGATCCTCAAGACGCTGTCTGTATCTGTCACCAGGTTTCCTTCTTCATCTCTACAGGAGGATGTGCCTGCACCAAAACCTTCGGTTTGATGTTTTACTCGTTGGTAAAATTTTCGGACTTCATTCTGACCACTTTCATCTCGACTTCTCCACGCTTACGTTTTTCTTGTTATTTTTTCTGAAATTACGTTTCTCCTCTCTCCTTTTCTCCCGATAATTCTCCATCACATTACGTGTTGCTACTGTCTGCAGGGTGGCCCTATGCTCTGCGTTTTTCAGATCAGTAGCGTTACTCCCGATCGTACCATGGATCAGGAGAAATCCAGGTGTCCTTGTGTATATCGAGAGGTTTGAATCTGTTGCTGCTAATTATCATGTTTTTTGCTGCCGCGAAGTCAATCAACATCATGCCGCTGTCGGGTGTTTCTTCATGAAGGCTGAATTTTCCGACAGTGGGACCAAAGATAATTTCCCTTCCGATTTTTGCATTAAAATCTTCTAGCAGAATTTTATTGTCATAGCCAGGGCAGCGATCATATGCTGTTTCTATGCGCTCCTAAAATATGTCTGGTCTGCTCATCTTTGTCTGCGGTCGGAGCATGGACGCAAATAAGACTGATGTAGAAGAACTTCGCTTTTATGCGGATTATAGCAATTCGCTCATCTACCGGAGTGAATCAGGAGTCAAGGTATTTTGTTCTCCTGTTAACATAAATCCGCAGCCAAATTCGTGTCTCGTTTCATGGCAGCTAGTCGTCTGATTTACTTACGCCTGTCCCTTTCCATCGCATTTCCTGTAAGACAATAATATCGGCTTTGTACTTCTTGAGTACATCCGCCTGTTCTGTACAACGTGCGCACATTCCAAGTGCAGATTCGCAGATCTTGGTCCTTTATACGTTTGTGGGGGTCGTCAACATTAGGTAGGTTTGGTTTTCTTTTTCTTTGCTTTTTCATAGTAGGTTGGGTTTTCCAAGTGTGGGCAACTAACCCGACGCCTCAACCCATTTTTTATAGTTCTTATGGGTGAACTCCCGGCACATATTAGCTCACTATATCATCGGGTGATGAGAATAGCTCCCCAGGTGACACCGCGGGAGGTCAGTGTCCACAAGTGAGATGAAAGAGGTACCAAGATAAGCCTGGACTTCGCCATGTTAAAGCCAATCAGTACCGTTGCTTGGTATCTATCATCTCCTAATTAATAAAAAATATTTTTAAAAAAATTCACGCTTTGTCTAAATAATAAGAAATTTAAAAAAAATTTTAAAAAATTAAATTTAAATTTTTTATTTATTTAAAAATTTTTTTAATTAATTGTATTTTTTCAGTACTATACCGATTACGAGACTGTATATGTCTGCTGCCGTGGCTATAAAAAAATCGATTCTCAGTGTGTACCGGATTGCCGACCATCCTGCCCCACAAATTCCCATTGTGCTGGTCCCGACAGGTGTGAATGTTCCAGTGGTTATGTCAGTTTCACCTCCCAGCCATTGCGGGTGAATTGCAGACCCCTCTGTTATGATGGATGCCCAGAAAATTCCCAATGTTCTGCTCCCAATGTTTGTAGCTGTACGAAAGGATATGAAATGGTTAATGGCAAATGTGTGGCAGTGTGTGTTCCATCGTGTCCGCCAAATGCTAAGTGTGTGCAGCCGAATCAATGTTCATGTTCCGAGGGATATACGAACGTGGGCAGTGATCTGGAAGTCGATAATGCCACATTGAAGTGTCAAGCCAAATGTTTGCCACAATGTCCTGAGAATTCCTATTGCGAACGGCCCAATGAATGTGTGTGTAAGGACGGTTATTCGATGAACTCGGAGGGTAAATGTGAAGCTGTGTGTTCGCCAGCCTGTTTGGAGAATGCCTTCTGTAAGAAACCCAATCAATGTGAATGTTTAGAGGGCTATGAGCTGGGTAAAGTTGAAGAAGGTGTATTGGAATGTGTGCCACAGTGTGAGGACGGATGTCCTGAAAATGGTTTCTGTTCAAAACCCAATCAATGTGAATGCAGCCAGGGATATAATCTCACCGCAAATGGGCGGTGTGAACCGGTATGTGATCCCCCTTGTCCGGAAAATTCAAAATGCGAGGAAGGTAATGTCTGTTCGTGCTTGAGAGGTTATGAAATGGTGGATCACCACTGTGAGCCTGTGTGTGAAAAACCCTGCCCCGAAAATTCCCATTGCAGCGAACCGAATATGTGTCAATGTTTCAATGGCTATCAACCGAAAAATACATCGATCTATGAATTTTTCTGTGAGCCCCTATGTCAGCCAAATTGTTCGGCATTTGCTCGATGTGCACAGCCGAATAAATGTGAATGTCTGGAGGGTTATGCCATGGATGAAGTGGAACAATGTAAACCCCAATGTACGGGCGGCTGTCTCAATGGCCTCTGCTATAGACCGGAGGTGTGTATTTGTAAGGCGGGTTATTTAATGGGACCCAATCAGAACTGTGAACCCACTTGCTCGATGGCTTGTCAAAATGGTACCTGTGTTGAACCGGAAATTTGCCAGTGCTCTGAGGGTTACCGGTTCCAAGGGGGGTCGGTGAATATTTGTGAACCAGTATGTGAGCCGGAGTGTCATAATGGTGTGTGTGTGGAGCCGAATATTTGTATATGTCATGAAAATTATGAACCCCTGGAAATAGGAGAGGGGGCCTACAATCATAGTTATTGTCAAAAAGCAATGACAACAACAAGTACAGCAACAACAATCAATGACAAGGATCACATGATAACATGGGCATCATTCACCCCAGGAGAATCCTCCACCACCACTCTCCCTTTGACAACCCCCAAAGTGTCAGAAAGTACCCCCATCCCACTGCTAGAAAATTGTGTGGCTCACTGCCAATGTTGGCAGGAATATGATGAATTTGGTACATTCCATACGAATCCGCAATGTGTCCATCTCTGCATGGATCCCTATGATAAGCCATGTCTAAATTTAAGTCTCTGTCATTGTGATGAGGTACGAACCCAGCTATTGTGTCACATCGATGAGGAAGATTTGGAAGAGGAGCCCCAATTGTATATGTGTAAGATACCGCGAATTCTACCTCTAGGTTCCACGACTACAACTACAATTTCAACGATCACTTCTGGAACCACCCCAGATGGGCATTCCAATGAAATGCAAATTATTGGCGATCATCAGGATCCAACAGCGGGACAAATGCTATGGATCATTTTAGCCTCCGTTATAGGGATATGCGGTTTAGTGGCCGTGGTATTTGTGGTCTATAGGAAGTACTGTAACCATGAGGGTAAGAGAAGGGCTTGAGAAAAAATTTAAAATTAAGAAAAAATATTTTTTTTTTATTTTTCAGATCCCCTGGTGGAATATGAACTATAAATGACGGGCTGTCAGGAAAAAGGGAAATTATATATATTCTAATTATACCTAATAAAAATTTTTTATAAAAATCAAATTTAACAGAATTATTTTTTTTCTAACTTAGACAAGGCGTGGATTTTTTAAAAATTATTTTTAAGGTCCTAACACAAGGCGTGAATTTTTTAAAAATTATTTTTAGGGTCCTAACACAAGGCGTGGATTTTTTAAAAATTAATTTTAGGGTCCTAATACAAGGCGTGGATTTTTTAAAAATTATTTTTAGGGTCCTAATACAAGGCGTGGATTTTTTACAAATTATTGTTAGGGTCCTAACACAAGGCGTGGATTTTATAAAAATTATTTTTTAAGGCCCCTACATACAAGGCGTGGATTTTTTAAAAATTATTTTTTAAGGTCCCTACATACAAGCCGTGGATTTTTTAAAAATTAATTTTAGGGTCCTAACACAAGGCATGGATTTTTTAAAAATTATTTTTAAGGTCCTAACACAAGGCGTGGATTTTTTAAAAATTATTTTTAAGGTCCTAACACAAGGCGTGGATTTTTTAAAAATTATTTTTAAGGTCCTAACACAAGGCGTGGATTTTTTAAAAATTATTTTTAAGGTCCATCCATCAACACAAGGCGTGGATTTTTTAAAAATTATTTTTAGGGTCCTAACACAAGGCGTGGATTTCTTAAAAATTATTTTTAGGGTCCTAACACAAGGCGAGGATTTTTAAAAAATTATTTTTAGGGTCCTAACACAAGGCGTGGATTTTTTAAAAATTATTTTTAGGGTCCTAACACAAGGCGTGGATTTTTTAAAAATTATTTTTAGGGTCCTAACACAAGGCGTGGATTTTTTAAAAATTATTTTTAGGGTCCTAACACAAGGCGTGTATTTTTTAAAAATTATTTTTAAGGTCCATCCATCAACACAAGGCGTGGATTTTTTAAAAATTATTTTTAAGCTCCATACACACAAGGCGTGGATTTTTTCAAAATTATTTTTTAAGCTCCATACACACAAGGCGTGGATTTTTTCAAAATTATTTTTTAAGCTCCATACACACAAGGCGTGGATTTTTTCAAAATTATTTTTTAAGCTCCATACACACAAGGCGTGGATTTTTTCAATAATTTTTTCTAGGGGTCCTCCTCCACAAGGCGTGGATTTTTTCAAAATTATTTTTTAAGCTCCATACACACAAGGCGTGGATTTTTTCAAAATTATTTTTTAAGCTCCATACACACAAGGCGTGGATTTTTTCAAAATTATTTTTTAAGCTCCATACACACAAGGCGTGGATTTTTTCAAAATTATTTTTTAAGGTCCATACACACAAGGCGTGGATTTTTTCAAAATTATTTTTTAAGGTCCATACTCACAAGGCGTGGATTTTTTCAAAATTATTTTTTAAGGTCCATACACACAAAGCGTGGATTTTTTAAAAATTATTTTTAAGGGCCATCAACACAAGGCGTGGATTTTTTAAAAATTATTTTTAAGGGCCATCAACACAAGGCCTGGATTTTTTAAAAATTATTTTTAAGGTCCATCCATCAACACAAGGCGTGGATTTTTTAAAAATTATTTTTAAGGTCCATCCATCAACACAAGGCGTGGATTTTTTAAAAATTATTTTTAAGGTCCATCCATCAACACAAGGCGTGGATTTTTTAAAAATTATTTTTAAGGTCCATCCATCAACACAAGGCGTGGATTTTTTAAAAATTATTTTTAAGGTCCATCCATCAACACAAGGCGTGGATTTTTTAAAAATTATTTTTAAGGTCCATCCATCAACACAAGGCGTGGATTTTTTAAAAATTATTTTTAAGGTCCATCCATCAACACAAGGCGTGGATTTTTTAAAAATTATTTTTAAGGTCCATCCATCAACACAAGGCGTGGATTTTTTAAAAATTATTTTTAAGGTCATTCCATCAACACAAGGCGTGGATTTTTTAATAATTATTTTTAAGGTCCATCCATCAACACAAGGCGTGGATTTTTTAAAAATTATTTTTAAGGTCCATCCATCAACACAAGGCGTGGATTTTTTAAAAATTATTTTTAGGGTCCTAACACAAGCCGTGGATTTTTTAAAAATTATTTTTAGGGTCCTAACACAAGGCGTGGATTTTTTAAAAATTATTTTTAGGGTCCTAACACAAGGCGTGGATTTTTTAAAAATTATTTTTAGGGTCCTAACACAAGCCGTGGATTTTTTAAAAATTATTTTTAGGGTCCTAACACAAGGCGTGGATTTTTTAAAAATTATTTTTAGGGTCCTAACACAAGGCGTGGATTTTTTAAAAATTATTTTTAGGGTCCTAACACAAGGCGTGGATTTTTTAAAAATTATTTTTAGGGTCCTAACACAAGGCGTGGATTTTTTAAAAATTATTTTTAGGGTCCTAACACAAGGCGTGGATTTTTTAAAAATTATTTTTAGGGTCCTAACACAAGGCGTGGATTTTTTAAAAATTATTTTTAGGGTCCTAACACAAGGCGTGGATTTTTTAAAAATTATTTTTAGGGTCCTAACACAAGGCGTGGATTTTTTAAAAATTATTTTTAGGGTCCTAACACAAGGCGTGGATTTTTTAAAAATTATTTTTAGGGTCCTAACACAAGGCGTGGATTTTTTAAAAATTATTTTTAGGGTCCTAACACAAGGCGTGGATTTTTTAAAAATTATTTTTAGGGTCCTAACACAAGGCGTGGATTTTTTAAAAATTATTTTTAGGGTCCTAACACAAGGCGTGGATTTTTTAAAAATTATTTTTAGGGTCCTAACACAAGGCGTGGATTTTTTAAAAATTATTTTTAGGGTCCTAACACAAGGCGTGGATTTTTTAAAAATTATTTTTAGGGTCCTAACACAAGGCGTGGATTTTTTAAAAATTATTTTTAGGGTCCTAACACAAGGCGTGGATTTTTTAAAAATTATTTTTAGGGTCCTAACACAAGGCGTGGATTTTTTAAAAATTATTTTTAGGGTCCTAACACAAGGCGTGGATTTTTTAAAAATTATTTTTAGGGTCCTAACACAAGGCGTGGATTTTTTAAAAATTATTTTTAGGGTCCTAACACAAGGCGTGGATTTTTTAAAAATTATTTTTAGGGTCCTAACACAAGGCGTGGATTTTTTAAAAATTATTTTTAGGGTCCTAACACAAGGCGTGGATTTTTTAAAAATTATTTTTAGGGTCCTAACACAAGGCGTGGATTTTTTAAAAATTATTTTTAGGGTCCTAACACAAGGCGTGGATTTTTTAAAAATTATTTTTAGGGTCCTAACACAAGGCGTGGATTTTTTAAAAATTATTTTTAGGGTCCTAACACAAGGCGTGGATTTTTTAAAAATTATTTTTAGGGTCCTAACACAAGGCGTGGATTTTTTAAAAATTATTTTTAGGGTCCTAACACAAGGCGTGGATTTTTTAAAAATTATTTTTAGGGTCCTAACACAAGGCGTGGATTTTTTAAAAATTATTTTTAGGGTCCTAACACAAGGCGTGGATTTTTTAAAAATTATTTTTAGGGTCCTAACACAAGGCGTGGATTTTTTAAAAATTATTTTTAGGGTCCTAACACAAGGCGTGGATTTTTTAAAAATTATTTTTAGGGTCCTAACACAAGGCGTGGATTTTTTAAAAATTATTTTTAGGGTCCTAACACAAGGCGTGGATTTTTTAAAAATTATTTTTAGGGTCCTAACACAAGGCGTGGATTTTTTAAAAATTATTTTTAGGGTCCTAACACAAGGCGTGGATTTTTTAAAAATTATTTTTAGGGTCCTAACACAAGGCGTGGATTTTTTAAAAATTATTTTTAGGGTCCTAACACAAGGCGTGGATTTTTTAAAAATTATTTTTAGGGTCCTAACACAAGGCGTGGATTTTTTAAAAATTATTTTTAGGGTCCTAACACAAGGCGTGGATTTTTTAAAAATTATTTTTAGGGTCCTAACACAAGGCGTGGATTTTTTAAAAATTATTTTTAGGGTCCTAACACAAGGCGTGGATTTTTTAAAAATTATTTTTAGGGTCCTAACACAAGGCGTGGATTTTTTAAAAATTATTTTTAGGGTCCTAACACAAGGCGTGGATTTTTTAAAAATTATTTTTAGGGTCCTAACACAAGGCGTGGATTTTTTAAAAATTATTTTTAGGGTCCTAACACAAGGCGTGGATTTTTTAAAAATTATTGTGTTTATTGAATCGCCCTGTGATTTTAATTTAAACCGATAAGGTTGTTTATTTGTGAATCCAATCGAAATCCGGACATACCTTCACTTTTGACAATTCAATGTTAATGTCAAAATCAATGCCCGTTTATTTTTTCCCCTCTCAATAAACAAATCTCAAGTTGTTTATCAAAACAATTTCTGTTATCAGTTGCTGGCGGAGGCATAGAGAATAGTATTTGTATTCCATACAAACGGTCTAGACAAATCGGAAGTTCAGGAAATAATTACAGCAGCATTTTTCATAAAACAGATTTGTAAATCGTATCGAAAACAAAAATAAAAATTAGTTTTAAACAAAACGTTAATATAGGCTAGTAATTTTCTAACGGATAAAGAAAAACATGTCCCGATTTTTTAATTGTGTTGTCGCGGGACTAATTGTGACCCTATTGGCCCAACAGTTCAGTTATATTTTCCAAACCGCAGAGGCTAAAGCCTATGATCAAAAACGTTCCACCTATACGAATCAACAGAGTTATGTTCCCAATTCGAGAAATCAATATCAACAGGAACCGGGTATGGCAGCGGGCAGATATGTTCCGAACATAGCGCAGAATTCAATTGTGGGAAATATTCAACGGCGTGGTGAAATGATGCATGGAGCGGGTGAATGTTATTCGGAGGGAGGAAATCAAACACATATGTACACCATTACAATACTGTAAGTAAATGAAATGATGTAATTCGGATTATGAATACAAAAGCAAGGCACAGAATAGAGCCGAGGTATAGGAGAGGATTTTTTAAAAATATGTTCAAAAGCCTACATCAAGGTGTTTATTTTTTAAAAATATTTTTTTTTTCATTTCAGAAACGAATCCCTTCACAAATACACCTACATCAAAATTCTAGAAAAGAAAGGCCGCCACACCACCATCAGCCTCTGCTGTCCCGGCTATGCCATCGTCCATAATTGGCAACGGGATCTGTGCGTACCGGTCTGTGAGAATTGTCGCAATGGACAATGTGTTGGACCGAATTTGTGTGATTGTTACGATGGGTTTGTACGCAATGACAATGGCGATTGTGTTTTCAGTTGTCCTCTGGGTTGTCTTAATGGTCGTTGCTATTTGGATGGTAGCTGTAAATGTGATCCTGGATATAAGCTCGATGAAACTCGAAGATTTTGTCGTCCAATTTGTAGTAAAGGTTGTGGTACAAACCCATTGCTGAATTGTACTGCTCCTGAGGTATGTGGTTGTATCAATGGTTATATTCTCACCGATGCCGGATGTAAGGCTGTGTGTGATCCCGAATGTGGTCCGGGAGGAGAGTGTAATGCATTTGGGATGTGTGAATGTAAGGCGGGCTATACGCTGAAGGATGGTGTTTGTCATGCTGTGTGTTATCAGTAAGTAGAGGGGGAGGGGAAGAGGAGGGGGTTCTTTAAATAATAATTTGAATTTCTTTACTTTTTGTAGGCCCTGCGAAAATGGCATGTGCTATAGCCGTCACCGCTGCATATGCAATCCGGGATTTATTTACATGGAGAGCACGGGGAATTGTATAGCCAAACCGGAGAAAATAAATTAGTTATAAGGTCGTTAAACATTGAAATAAAAATTAATAAAAATGAGGCTTGGATTTTAAAAGAATATTTTTCAGGGCCTCAAAAGAGGCGTGGAATTTTTAAAGAATATTTTTTAGGGGCCAACATAAGGCGTAGATTTTTAAAAGAAAAAATTTCAGAGGCTATCATAAGGCGTGGATTTTTAAAAGAAAAATTTTCAGAGGCCATCATAAGGCGTGGATTTTTAAAGGAATATTTTCGAGAGGCTACCATAAGGCGTGGATTTTTAAAGGAATATTTTCGAGAGGCTACCATAAGGCGTGGATTTTTAAAGGAATATTTTTTGAGGCTACCATAAGGCGTGGATTTTTAAAGGAATATTTTTTGAGGCTACCATAAGGCGTGGATTTTTAAAGGAATATTTTTTGAGGCTACCATAAGGCGTGGATTTTTAAAGGAATATTTTCGAGAGGCTACCATAAGGCGTGGATTTTTAAAGGAATATTTTCGAGAGGCTACCATAAGGCGTGGATTTTTAAAGGAATATTTTCGAGAGGCTTCCATAAGGCGTGGATTTTTAAAGGAATATTTTCGAGAGGCTACCATAAGGCGTGGATTTTTAAAGGAATATTTTTCAGAGGCCATCATAAGGCGTGGATTTTTAAAAGAATATTTTCGAGAGGCTACCATAAGGCGTGGATTTTTAAAGGAATATTTTCGAGAGGCTACCATAAGGCGTGGATTTTTAAAAGAATATTTTTCAGAGGCCATCATAAGGCGTGGATTTTTAAAAGAATATTTTTCAGAGGCCATCATAAGGCGTGGATTTTTAAAAGAATATTTTTCAGAGGCCATCATAAGGCGTGGATTTTTAAAAGAATATTTTTCAGAGGCCATCATAAGGCGTGGATTTTTAAAAGAATATTTTTCAGAGGCCATCATAAGGCGTGGATTTTTAAAAGAATATTTTTCAGAGGCCATCATAAGGCGTGGATTTTTAAAAGAATATTTTTCAGAGGCCATCATAAGGCGTGGATTTTTAAAAGAATATTTTTCAGAGGCCATCATAAGGCGTGGATTTTTAAAAGAATATTTTTCAGAGGCCATCATAAGGCGTGGATTTTTTAAAGAATATTTTTCAGAGGCCATCATAAGGCGTGGATTTTTAAAAGAATATTTTTCAGAGGCCATCATAAGGCGTGGATTTTTAAAAGAATATTTTTCAGAGGCCATCATAAGGCGTGGATTTTTAAAAGAATATTTTTCAGAGGCCATCATAAGGCGTGGATTTTTAAAAGAATATTTTTCAGAGGCCATCATAAGGCGTGGATTTTTAAAAGAATATTTTTCAGAGGCCATCATAAGGCGTGGATTTTTAAAAGAATATTTTTCAGAGGCCATCATAAGGCGTGGATTTTTAAAAGAATATTTTTCAGAGGCCATCATAAGGCGTGGATTTTTAAAAGAATATTTTTCAGAGGCCATCATAAGGCGTGGATTTTTAAAAGAATATTTTTCAGAGGCCATCATAAGGCGTGGATTTTTAAAAGAATATTTTTCAGAGGCCATCATAAGGCGTGGATTTTTAAAAGAATATTTTTCAGAGGCCATCATAAGGCGTGGATTTTTAAAAGAATATTTTTCAGAGGCCATCATAAGGCGTGGATTTTTAAAAGAATACTTTTCAGAGGCCATCATAAGGCGTGGATTTTTAAAAGAATATTTTTCAGAGGCCATCATAAGGCGTGGATTTTTAAAAGAATATTTTTCAGAGGCCATCATAAGGCGTGGATTTTTAAAAGAATATTTTTCAGAGGCCATCATAAGGCGTGGATTTTTAAAAGAATATTTTTCAGAGGCCATCATAAGGCGTGGATTTTTAAAAGAATATTTTTCAGAGGCCATCATAAGGCGTGGATTTTTAAAAGAATATTTTTCAGAGGCCATCATAAGGCGTGGATTTTTAAAAGAATATTTTTCAGAGGCCATCATAAGGCGTGGATTTTTAAAAGAATATTTTTCAGAGGCCATCATAAGGCGTGGATTTTTAAAAGAATATTTTTCAGAGGCCATCATAAGGCGTGGATTTTTAAAAGAATATTTTTCAGAGGCCATCATAAGGCGTGGATTTTTAAAAGAATATTTTTCAGAGGCCATCATAAGGCGTGGATTTTTAAAAGAATATTTTTCAGAGGCCATCATAAGGCGTGGATTTTTAAAAGAATATTTTTCAGAGGCCATCATAAGGCGTGGATTTTTAAAAGAATATTTTTCAGAGGCCATCATAAGGCGTGGATTTTTAAAAGAATATTTTTCAGAGGCCATCATAAGGCGTGGATTTTTAAAAGAATATTTTTCAGAGGCCATCATAAGGCGTGGATTTTTAAAAGAATATTTTTCAGAGGCCATCATAAGGCGTGGATTTTTAAAAGAATATTTTTCAGAGGCCATCATAAGGCGTGGATTTTTAAAAGAATATTTTTCAGAGGCCATCATAAGGCGTGGATTTTTAAAAGAATATTTTTCAGAGGCCATCATAAGGCGTGGATTTTTAAAAGAATATTTTTCAGAGGCCATCATAAGGCGTGGATTTTTAAAAGAATATTTTTCAGAGGCCATCATAAGGCGTGAATTTTTAAAAGAATATTTTTCAGAGGCCATCATAAGGCGTGGATTTTTAAAAGAATATTTTTCAGAGGCCATCATAAGGCGTGGATTTTTAAAAGAATATTTTATACTGTTTTAATTTTTTAGGTTCACCCTGTCTTATTTCATTTAAATTCTGACTTAAAAAAACAAAATATTGAAAACAAAATACACAACAACAAAAAGAATAAAAACAGTTGTAATCACAACAATTGAAATCTTATCAATTTTTTGCTGTTGAGTAGTCTCCAAGCTGAGATCTCTCTCGGATTCTTAGAATATTATGCAAAATTTGTTTTGCTTCAGTTTTCAATAAACTATTCTAATGAAAACAAGCCCGGGGCTAATGAAGATAATTTCAGAATTTTTTATTTTCACATTACAACATGTTTAATTTGGTCAATATTTTAAGAGGAATTCTCTATATCCTCCTCCTACAACAATTTGGTAGTATTACCTCCCTGATGATGATGGAGGAAACTGAATTTGAAGCCACATATCTACGTAGGTATCAGGAAGAACCTACGGAGGGTTACGATTACAATGAGGCTGATGATCTCGACGATCAGGAGCCATACACATTTGAGAGATTGGAACGGCGTGCCCTGTATATGCTGCCCACCGATAATCGATGGCGTGATGGCAGTCCCATTGATCCGCCGGTGGCCAAAGAGGAATGTGGCACACATGGTGATCATATGCAGTTGATATATGTTCCGTAAGTAGGGGGTGGATATGGGGACCCAATTTTCTATTATTAAAATATTTTTTTGTTTTTCAGTACCGAAGCTGTGGACAAATATTCGTGGGTAATCAAAATGACGGAAGACAAATCCCAACGTGTAACCCCGATTAAGGTCTGTTGCCCTGGCTATGGTCTGCTGCGATGGCGTGGTGAACGCCGCTGCATTCCGGTGTGTGAAAAATGTCGCAATGGCCAATGTGTGGCGCCCAATGTGTGTGAATGTTATGATGAATATGTCCGGAATGATAGTGGAGATTGTGTTTTCATTTGTCCGCTGGGTTGCCTAAATGGTCGCTGTTATCTGGATAATAGCTGTGAATGTGATCCGGGTTATAAGCTGGATGAGACGCGACAATATTGTCGTCCGATTTGCAGTAAAGGTTGTGGCAGTGATCCCTTGCATAATTGTACCGCACCTGAGGTATGCGGATGCATTGAGGGTTTCACATTGACAGATGGCGGTTGTAAACCGGTGTGTGATCCAGAATGTGGGCCGGGTGGTGAGTGCCAGGCTTTTGGCTTGACACGTATGTGTGTCTGTAGTCCTGGGTATAGGCTGCAGGATGGGGTGTGTCAATCGGATTGTTATCAGTAAGTTGAAGATGCCAATGTTCCAAAAAAGAAAAAATATTTAAAATAATCTTTTTGCAGGTCCTGTGCCAATGGTATATGCTACAATCGAAATCGCTGTATATGTAAGCCGGGCTTTGTGTATCATGAAAGGACCAGAAATTGTATACCACAATAATATAGAATTATATTTTAGGCAATAAAAAAATAAAAATATTGTTTTAAAAATCCACGCCTTATGGTAGCCTCTCGAAAATATTCTTTTAAAAATCCACGCCTTATGTTAGCCTCTCGAAAATATTCTTTTAAAAATCCACGCCTTATGTTAGCCTCTCGAAAATATTCTTTTAAAAATCCACGCCTTATGTTAGCCTCTCGAAAATATTCTTTTAAAAATCCACGCCTTATGGTAGCCTCTCGAAAATATTCTTTTAAAAATCCACGCCTTATGGTAGCCTCTCGAAAATATTCTTTTAAAAATCCACGCCTTATGGTAGCCTCTCGAAAATATTCGTTTAAAAATCCAGGCCTTATGGTAGCCTCTCGAAAATATTCTTTTAAAAATCCACGCTTTATGGTAGCCTCTCGAAAATATTCTTTTAAAAATCCACGCCTTATGGTAGCCTCTCGAAAATAATCTTTTGAAAATCCAGGCCTTATGTTAGCCTCTCGAAAATATTCTTTTAAAAATCCACGCCTTATGATGGATGGCCTCTCGAAAATATTCTTTTAAAAATCCAGGCCTTATGTTAGCCTCTCGAAAATATTCTTTTAAAAATCCACGCACGACCAAAGAAAAAAATCATAAAAAAATTATTTTTCCATTTATTTTTATTTTAATTCCAAAATACTTATTTAATACCTCCTCCCCCATGTCCCCCGCCCGGCAATGGGTTGACAATCGTTGTCGGTCAACGAAAAACCCTTAACACATCCACACACATCTGGTGCCGTACAATTATGCAAAGGATTTGCCCCACAGCCGGCACGACATATGGGACGACAAAATTGTCCTGTCTCATCGAGCTTATGACCTGAGTTGCATAAACAGCTACCGGTCAGTAGATTACAGCGACCATTCAGGCAAGATATGGGGCAGGTGAAGACACAATCTTTATTATCACTCAGCACATAGCCATCGTAACATTGACACACTTCGGGAGCAATACATTTGCCATTATGGCAGGCATGGCAATAGGGTTGACATAGGGTATTGCCCATAAGGCGTACCGGACCAAAGTGCGGACAGCAAATTTCTATCAGCACGGTATTGTCCAACTCGTTCTTTTTGATGACGGCTGGCCATTCGTAGCGTTTGATGTCCTCGGATCTGAAAAAAATGGGGAAAGAAAAATAATTTGTATAAAATCCACGCCTTGCTGTGACCCTTGAAAAATAATTTTTATAAAATCCACGCCTTGCTGTGACCCTTGAAAAATATTTTTTAAAAAATCTACGCCTTGTGTTGACCTTGAAAAATAATTTTTAAAAGATCTCCCCTTTTACCTTATCCATTTCAAGCACTTATGTTGTTTCCTGTCCACCGGTGTTATGTCCTTGTACTTCGTTGCCCGCCGATTCGTTTTCCGATGCTGAAATTGTTCCCGCCCATAGGTGATGGCGCCATGCCAACGATTTCCACTTGGCCGTGAATTTGAGGCCGCATTTTCGGCATCTTCTTCTTCCTGTTTTTTGCGAACATTTTTCACACATGAACTCTCCGTGGCCTCTAGGAGAAATGGTTTGGGTTTTATGGTTGGCTTTCGCACTGAGGCACCACTCTGGAAGTTGGGATGCTGGCGTTCAATTGGAATCGGAATTGAGGGCAGAGGCTTATAACGATGACCCTTTGGTAGTAGTGGTGTTGTTGGTATATCGTCTATGTGACCGGTATATAAACGATCCGAAAGGGTCCAATGAAAATTTAAAATTACTAGGGCCAAGCAAATATTTTTCATTTTTGGGAAAAATTTCCGAATTTGAAATTTCCGAATGTTTAGGTCGGCGTAAAATGAAATAGACTAATCATGTTTTTGGGCTTGGTTTTGGAATTGTTATTTTGGGAGAAATTTTTGAAATTTTGTTTATTTGGTTTTTATTGTTGTTGTTGTTTCTGTCTGCTCTTGACCCTTGATGTTGGGTTGGTTCCGCCTTATCACCACTTACAAATCTATGTACTGAGCATTTTTGGAGATTTTTGGGTTGAGCCGAAAAGAATTTAAAGTGACCAGCAAGGTCGACAAGTCAATACCTTATACTACACAAGAGGTGGCATTAAAAAGTCCTGGATTCTTTAAAGACCTGGCCTATATTTTTCAAGGGCCAACACAAGGCTTGGATTTTATAAAAAATATTTTTGCAAGGTTTCCTTATATCCTTACCTTATCCACTTCGTACATTTGTGTAAATTCCTCTCCACTGGTGAAATGTCCCTCACCTTAGTACTACGACTGCTGTGCTGTTTATGTTTGAAACGATCACTGCCATAGACCACGGAACCATGCCAACGATTACCACTCGGTTTATATTCCTTTTGGGGATTTTCACGTTCCTCTGCCGCCTTCCTCTTATGATAATTCCTCACACACATACCCTCTGTTGTTGAGGCGAACACTTTTGGTTTTCTAGTGGCCTTTCGCATGGGTGGATGAAAATTCGGATGACGCCAATCCTCATCGTATGGTTTGATACGTATCTCATTCTGATCGATATCATCGATGTAGTCGCTATATAGACGATCTCCCAATATCGTATTCACGAATATGGCTAAGCAGAATAATTTGCAATTTTGCATTTTTACAATTCGGGATTATGCTTTTTGTGTGAGATTTACAAATAAACTGATCGATACTTTGCTTAGCTAATCAAATATGGACCCCTTTTTTAATCAGCGGCATTTCTAAACTTGACCTTTAAATGCAGTTATGTTATGTGATTTAAAAAAAAAGTGTAGTGATCATATGCAGGGTATTTTCATTCATGTCTAATAAATTGATTAGCAATTATCTGAAAACTAAATAATTTTTTATAAAAAACACTTGGAGGTATGTCTAGATAGGTCCTATAGAAAAATTCCTCGGGCACATGGAATATTCTTTTTTCTATACAAAATTAGGGCTAATTTTTTTAGAAATTATGGTTAGAGCCTATCCATAAGGCGTGGATTTTTCGAAAGTTATTTTTAGGGCCTATCCATAAGGCGTGAATTTTTCCCCAGGCCTCCTGAGGACTCTTTTTCTATAGAAAAAAATTCCTCAGGCCTCCTGAGGACTCTTTTTCTATAGAAAAAAATTCCTCAGGCCTCCTGAGGACTCTTTTTCTATAGAAAAAAATTCCTCAGGCCTCCTGAGGACTCTTTTTCTATAGAAAAAAATTCCTCAGGCCTCCTGAGGACTCTTTTTCTATAGAAAAAAATTCCTCAGGCCTCCTGAGGACTCTTTTTCTATAGAAAAAAATTCCTCAGGCCTCCTGAGGACTCTTTTTCTATAGAAAAAAATCCTCAGGCCTCCTGAAAACTCTTTTTCTATAGAAAAAAATTCCTCAGGCCTCCTGAGGACTCTTTTTCTATAGAAAAAAATTCATCAGACCTCCTGAGGACTCTTTTTCTATAGAAAAAAATTCATCAGGCCTCCTGAGGACTCTTTTTCTATAGAAAAAACTTCATCAGGCCTCCTGAGGACTATTTTTCTATAGAAAAAACTTCATCAGGCCTCCTGAGGACTCTTTTCCTATAGAAAAAACTTCATCAGGCCTCCTGAGGACTCTTTTTGTATGGAAAAAAATTCATCAGGCCTCCTGAGGACTCTTTTCTATAGAAAAAAATCCTCAGACCTTTCTCAGAGTAATATTTTCATTATTGAATCTAAAATACCAACTTCTTTGTAGGGTACCTAGTGATAATCTCCTCTCATTTCATGCTTCTCCTCATAATCTACGTCTTATCAGTAGGCAAATGAAAACATTCCAGAGAATCTCTCCCAAAAAAACTCAATGCGATTATCTTCAGTTACTCTGCGGACCTTACCCACTGAAGACAAATACACAATTGATACGGAATCGGGATCCATGTGAAAACTATGACGAATCGTCGAATATTTGATATTAGTTCACCAACATCGGTGAAAATCGTCTTATCGCTGGTATTTCTATGTGCCACCACTTTCAATTGTATACAAACGGAAAATCTACGATTCACTACGACAACAACAACAAAACAACCATTTATAAGATCACCGGGTCTGTCATTGCCCCGCAAGGACTTTAATCCGGCGAAATGTAAAAAAGAAGTGCCGTAAGTGGGAGTTTGATTTAAGAGAGTGCATGAGAGAGAAGGGAGTGAGAGGGGACCAGAGAGAGTAAAATATTTTCGTTTGTTTATTTCCAGGGCCATATTTTTCCAATACGAAAAAGATGTACCGATTCGTGGCAACAGCAGTACCGGCAATCCAAATTACAATGAAATCGATGTCTGCTGTCCGGGCTATAAACGTTACGATTTCGACTGGAGCAAATGTGTACCGGATTGTGGCAATAAATGTTTGAGAAATGGCTTCTGCCTGGATGGAGGTGTGTGCCAGTGCTTCGATGAATTTGTTTTGAATCATCGCAACGATTGTGTACCCACTTGCCCCTTGGGATGTCCGAATGGTCGATGTTATCTAAATGGAACGTGTGTTTGCAATACGGGCTATGAATTGGATCCGACAAAGAAATATTGTGTGCCGATTTGCGAAATGGGTTGCGGCAGGAATGAAGTTTGTGTCGAGCCCAATAAGTGTCAATGTGAGGAGGGTTATTCGAGATCGCCACATCATGAATTGGCCAAGATAGGATGCCAACCAGTTTGTATTCCCGATTGTGGGTTTGGTTATTGTGCGGGGCCGAATCAATGTGAATGTTTTGCCGGTTATGGGAAGAAGACGAACGGAACGGTGTGTGAATATTTGGGATTTTTGTGAGTATTTATTTGGAGTAATCAGAAGTGTCCTTAGGGTACTGACGGGACCTGAGGAGTTCTCAAAGGGCCTGAGGTGTTTTTTCTATTTTATTTTTTTTTTTTTTGTAGAAACAAGAGCCCTCAGGGTACTAAGGAATTTTTTCTATAAAAAAAGAGTCCTCAGGGGGCTTGGGGAAATTTCTTCTATAGAAAAAAGAGTCCTCATGTGACCTGAGGATTTTTTTCGATAGAAAAAAGAGTCCTCATGTGACCTGAGGAATTTTTTTCTATAGAAAAAAAGAGTCCTCAGGGGGCCTGAGGAATTTTTTCCTATAGAAAAAAGAGTCCTCAGGGGGCTTGGGGGAATTTCTTCTATAAAAAAAGAGTCCTCAGGGGACTTGGGGAAATTTCTTCTATAAAAAAAGAGTCCTCAGGGGGCCTGAGGAATTTTTTTCTATAGAAAAAAGAGTCCTCAGGGGGCCTGAGGAATTTTTTTCTATAGAAAAAAGAGTCCTCAGGGGGCCTGAGGAATTTTTTTCTATAGAAAAAAGAGTCCTCAGGGGGCCTGAGGAATTTTTTTCTATAGAAAAAAGAGTCCTCAGGGGACCTGAGGAATTTTTTTCTACAGAAAAAAACATTACTGAGTTTTTTTTCTAATCCCCTCTCATTTTCCTTTGTCTCCTACAGACGCTGCGACAATGGCTTCCAGGTGCGTGGTCCCAAGTGCATTTGCCAGGAGGGTTATCGCTATGATGAGAATACCACTTCCTGCCTCCCAGACTGTGGCGATGACTGCGAAAATGGTGTTTGCATATCACCGGGGATTTGCCGCTGTTTTAATGGCTATAAGCGGAATGGTCCCAAGTGTGAGGCGATTTGTGAACAGTAGGTACCTCCCTTCGATTTGGATACAACAGAAACCCATAATAAATTCGAATTCTTTTTTCAGTGGCTGTGGTTATTATGGCAAATGTATTGCACCCGGAGTTTGTGGCTGTTCCATCACTGATGGTCCCTTTAAATCCTATCAAAAATGTGAATTAGGTTATTGCACGTCGAAGGGTCGTTGTCGCTGCCAGACGGGTACAACGCGTTTCATCAATCAGTGTCTTTCACCGGATAAGGTTACCACCTATGCGACAATGCATCATCAGAAATTAAACGATGATTTTTTGGATGAATTTAATTTATTAATTGGTAGATATTTTAATTTTACTGCGGATATGAAATAGGCGGATTTTATTTTTAATAAAAATTTGAAAAAATTATTTGAAAAATCCACGCCTTATGGATGGCTTGGAAAAAAATTATTTAAAAAATCCACGCCTTATGGATGGCTTGGAAAAAAAATTATTTAAAAAATCCACGCCTTATGGATGGCTTGGAAAAAAATTATTTAAAAAATCCACGCCTTATGGATGGCTTGGAAAAAAATTATTTAAAAAATCCACGCCTTATGGATGGCTTGGAAAAAAATTATTTAAAAAATCCACGCCTTATGGGTGGCGTAGAAAAAAAATTATTAAAAAATCCACGCCTTATGGGTGGCTTAGAAAAAAAAAAATTAATTAAAAAATCTACGCCTTATGGATGGCTTGGAAAAAAATTATTTAAAAAATCCACGCCTTATGGATGGCTTGGAAAAAAATTATTTAAAAAATCCACGCCTTATGGATGGCTTGGAAAAAAATTATTTAAAAAATCCACGCCTTATGGATGGCTTGGAAAAAAATTATTTAAAAAATCCACGCCTTATGGATGGCTTGGAAAAAAATTATTTAAAAAATCCACGCGTTATGGATGGCTTGGAAAAAAATTATTTAAAAAATCCACGCCTTATGGATGGCTTGGAAAAAAATTATTTAAAAAATCCACGCCTTATGGATGGCTTGGAAATTTTTTTTAAAAAATCCACGCCTTATGGATGGCTTGGAAAAAAATTATTTAAAAAATCCACGCCTTATGGATGGCTTGGAAAATTTTTTTAAAAAATCCACGCCTTATGGATGGCTTGGAAAAAAATTATTTAAAAAATCCACGCCTTATGGATGGCTTGGAAAAAAATTATTTAAAAAATCCACGCCTTATGGATGGCTTGGAAAAAAATTATTTAAAAAATCCACGCCTTATGGATGGCTTGGAAAAAAATTATTTAAAAAATCCACGCCTTATGGATGGCTTGGAAAAAAATTATTTAAAAAATCCACGCCTTATGGATGGCTTGGAAAAAAATTATTTAAAAAATCCACGACTATGAAAGAATCTGAAAAATGTTGGTTTTGTTGAGGTTTCACTGTCCATATTATAAATAATGTATAGCATACTTTTAGGCATCTGCATAAATAATTTATTTCATATCCCCTGTCCATGTGTTGCCGATGTTAACATCAGCTTATTATCGCACATGAACTTTGTCAATGCAATCTCCGCCTATGGTCCGGCCATGTCATGGCTCATATTATTTTTTTGTGTATTTTTATTATGGAGAGCATTTAAAGAAAAATCGGACAGACACACACATAAATTAAAATAACAATGACATAGTTTCATTTTTGTTGATATTTGGGGAGTGGGGAACACACACATCTTATCATCATGGAATAAAATAAGAAAATAATATTTCAAAAATAATGTTTTTTATAATTAAATATTTTTTATTTCCTAATTGCCTTATTTTTATGTCATAGCCTAGCCAGTCCATTTGGGTCGGGATATTAATAAAAGGTAATGCAGCGGCCATTTTCACGCTTGTAACCCGGATAGCATTCACAGTAATCGGGCGCCACACATATGCCATTATTGCAGTCATTATTACATATCGGATCACATCTCACAGCGTGACGTACCAGACGATTACGTTTATAGCCCGGACAGCAATACGACACCGTACGCATGCGAACTTCGGGATCATTTACCTTGGCTCTGGAAGAAGGTTAAGGAAAAGTTAGTTGATTTTTAGGAAATGTAAATCCCTTTTGATATCCGAACATACTCCACTTGTTTATAGCAAATACCCGCCGACATGGTACTCCTCACATCCATAATAAATAGTTCACGTTCACTAGGCGCGTTCATTTTCCAAAATTGGCCCATTGTCACCCCAAAACTTATACACAACAAAAGAAAATATTTCAAATTGAATAACATCGTACAATTAAGATCGACGGCGACAACGACTACGGACGAACCAACAACAAATTAAAGTAAAAGCGAAATTTTAAATAAAATTTCAAGACCTAACTTGTGCAGTGTCTAAATAATTATGACTGCTCCGAGTGTTTGGATTTACTCAGAGGTTTCAAATAACAAATTTTTTTGTTTTTGTGTTGTCGTTGTTTTTGTTTCTTTATTTTTGTTCCCTATTCTTATCAGTTTAATGCGTTCTTTCACCAGCGTTCTTGTGTTTTCTTAATTTTTTTTATATTTTTAAAATACATATATTTTATTTAAGAGTAATTCAATACCAACGAGAGCGCTCTCATTAAAAGAGAAACACTTTATAGGGATGTCAAGTGTAGATTTTTTAAATCATTTTTTCCAAGCCATCCATATGGCGTGGATATTAAAAATTATTTTTCCCAAGCCGCCCATAAGGCATGGATTTTTTAAATCATTTTTTTTTCAAAGCCATCCATAAGGCATGGACTTTTTAAATAATTGATTCCATGCCAACCATAAGGCGTGGATTTTTTAAATAATTGTTTTCCAAGCAACCCATAAGGCGTGGATTTTTAAATAATTTTTTTCCAAGCCATCCATAAGGCGTGGATTTTTTCAATAATTTTTTTTCCAAGCCACCCATAAGGCGTGGATTTTTTAAATATGTTTTTTTCTAAGCTATCCATAAGGCGTGGATTTTTTTAAATAATTGTTTTCCAATCCACCCATAAGCGTGGATTTTTTTTAAATAATTTTTTTCCAAGCCACACACATTTTTTTCCAAGCGTGGATTTTTTAAATATTTTTTTCCAAGGCTACAAAAGGCGTGGATTTGTATACCCTTCACCACACTGTGGTACAGGGTATTATGGCTTTGTGCATATGTTTGTAACAGGCAAAAGGAATCGAGATAGACCCATGGTTCCCTTTAGAATATGCATAGAATCACTTTCTGTGTCGAGTAATGCATGTCCGTCCGTCCGTCTGTCGTTCGTCCGTCTGTTGATGTTAACTTGTAAACAAAGTACAGGTTGCTTTTATAATCCGAATCGGATGAAATTTGCCACAACTCATCCCTCATACCCTACTGAAATTGGGAATAATCGATTCGGATTAAGATATAGTTCCCATATATATTTTCGTGCGAGTTAAGGTAAATGGAGCACAAAAGTCCCTAAATATCTTTCGATTTGCACGAAATTTGACACAGCGCACTGCATTAAACCCGGAATGATGTGTGCTAAGTTTCGTAAAGATAGGTTCAGATTTAGATACAGCTCCCATATATAGTTTCGTCTGATTTTAGGTAAATGATGCACCAACGCCCCTGATAATCATTCGATTTGCACAAAATTTGGCACAGCGTACTTAATTAAGTCTAGAATGGTATGCGCTAAGTTCCGTGAAAATCGGTTCAGATTTAGATATAGCTCCCATATATATTTTCGTCCGATTTAAGGTAAATGGTGCAACAATGTCTCTATATATCTTTCGATTTGCACGAAATTTGGCACAGAGTACTAATATAAATCTAGAATGATGTGTGCCAAGTTTCGAGAAAATCGGTTCAGACTTAGATATAGCTCAGATATATATTTCCTATTAAATGTAAATGATGTACCAATGTCCCTATATATCTTTCGATTTGCACGAAATTTGATACAGAGTACTGAATTAGGTCCAGAATGATGTGTGCTAAGTTTCGTGAAAATCGGTTCAGATGTAGATATAGCTCCGATATATATTTTCGTCCGATTGAATGTCAATGGGGCACCAAAGTCCCTATATATCTTTCGATTTGCACGAAATTTGGCATAGCGTAATTAATTAGGTCTAGAATGATATGTGTTAAGTTTCCTGAAAATCGGTCCACATTTAGATATAGCTCCCATATATATTTTCTTCCGATTTTATGTAAATTGTGCACTTGTGTGTCCGATTGCCACACAATTTTGTACAATGAACTGTAGTTAATCTCTGCTAAGTCTCATTGAAATCGGTTCAGATTTACAAATATTATTACTGAAAACTACAATATCCGGCCAACAAATTGGGACCCCTTACAAATTACTTCTAAATTTTCATAGCAAATCCTTTACACAATTCTTAGAAAATCCATAAGGGGGGAGCCTTTACAAATTCCATTGCTGAAAACTACAGTGCCCGGCCAACAAATTGGGACCGTTTACAAATTTATTCTAAATTTTCATAGCAAATCGATAAGGGGACCCTTTGAACATTTCTTAGAAAATCCATAGGGGGGACTCTTTACAAATTTCTTAGAAAGTCCATAAGGGGGGACCCTTTACAAATTTCTTAGAAAATCCATAAGGGGGGCCCTTTAAAATGTTATTGCTGAAAACTACAATGTCCGGCCAACAAATTGGGACCCTTTACAAATTACTTCTAAATTTTCATAGCAAATCGATAAGGGGGGACCCTTTACAAATTTCTTAGAAAATCCATAAGGGGGCCCTTTACAAATTTCTTAGAAAATCCATAAGGGGGACCCTTTACAAATTCTATTGCTGAAAACTACAGTGTCCGGCCAACAAATTGGGACCCTTTACAAATGGCTTCTAAATTTTCATAGCAAATCGATAAGGGATAAGGACCCTTTAAACATTTCTTTGAAAATCCATAAAGGGGGACCCTTTACAAATTTTATTGCTGAAAACTACAGTGTCCGGCCAACAAATTGTTTAAAAATTGCTTCTAAGGGTTCATATAGTCGGCCCCGTTCCGCTTTACTACTTTCCTTACTGTTTTTTTTTTTCATGGTTTTTTCCAATTATTTTTTTAAAGGCAAGAAATTTTTTAAATAAGAATTTCGAGGGGCTACCATAAGGGGTAGGTTTTTTAATACATTTTTATTTTTACAAGGAAATTTTTAATACAATTCAAACTCAATTTGCCGGATTACAATAGTAACGTCCCTTAATACCGCTCTTTATAAAGCCAGGATTACAGGAACAGAAATTAGGTGCTGAACAGTAGCCGTTGGGACATCCTTGAGGACAATGGGGGACACACATATTCGAGTGGTTTTCATCCGGAACATAACCCGGTTCACATTCACATTTATTGGGTGCCGAACACACACCATTCACACATGGCACATCACAACGAGGATTACATTTAATGCCCGAACGATCCAATTCGGAACCGACGGGACAGGAACAGGTGTCGGGGGCAATGCAGAAACCTTTGTCACAGCCACTGGAAATATTTTTAGAAATTAAGACAAATAAAGGAAATATTTTTCTTCTTCGAACTTACAGCGAGCACACAGGTTCACAAACATCTCCCACCTTGGTATATCCCGTATGACAGCTACACAATCCGGGTGCGGTACATTTACCATTCTGACAATTCTCACATTGCGGTTCACAGGTACCCACAGCGGTTAGACGATAACCCTTTTCACATTCACACTGATTGGGTCCAATGCATTTTCCGAATTTACATTCACTCTCACAAGCGGGTACACAAAATTTACCCTGCTTCGGTTCTAATGTATAGCCCGATTTACACTGACACTGTCCATCATCTGTGCACACCCCGTTTTCACAGCCAATGGGGCAGGTGGTGACACATTTACCCACACTGTTGCGTACATGACCAGGAATGCAGACACATTGATTGGGCGCCACACAAATACCATTGGGACAATCATCCTCACAGATGGGATCACATTTCTTGAAAACATGAGGGTTCCGCTCATAGCCTTCGCAGCACACTTGGATTGTGCTCATGCCGGGCGATGTGCCATTGCTGACGGGCTCTTGACCATTTTTGACCAGGGTGGAGGTGCTAGAATGGGAAGCAAAAAATGAATATAAATTTAATGATTTTTAATGTCTTCAGGGGCTACCATAAAGCCTGGATTATTAAAATAATTTTTTTCAAGGGCTATCTGTGGCGTGGCCCTTTTAAAATATTTTTTTTCAAGGGCTATCTGTGGCGTGGCCCTTTTAAAATAATTTTTTTCAAGGGATTTTTAAAATAATTTTTTTTCAAGGGCTATCTGTGACGTGGCCTTTTTAAAATATTTTTTTCTGAGGCTTGGATTTTTAAAATAATTTTTTTCAAGGGCTATCTGTGGCGTGGATTTTTAAAATATTTTTTTTTTCAAGGGCTATCTAAAGCGTGGATTTTTAAAATATTTTTTTTTCAAGGGCTATATAAGGCGTTCATTTTTAAAATAACTTTTTCTTCAAGAGCTATCTAAGGCGTGAATTTTTAAAATATTTTTTTTCAAGGGCTATCTAAGGCGTGGATTTTTAAAATAATTTTTTTCAAGGGCTATAAGGCGTGGAAATTTTTAAAATAATTTTTTTCAAGGGCTATGGAACGTGGATTTTTAAAATAATTTTTTTCAAGGGCTATCTAAGGCGACGGATTTTTAAAATAATTTTTTTCAAGGGCTATGGAACAACCGTGGATTTTTAAAATAATTTTTTTCAAGGGCTATCTAAGGCGTGGATTTTTAAAATATTTTTTTTCAAGGGCTATCTAAGGCGTGGATTTTTAAAATATTTTTTTCAAGGGCTATATAAGGCGTGGATTTTTAAAATAATTTTTTTCAAGGGCTATCTAAGGCGTGGATTTTTAAAATAATTTTTTTCAAGGGCTATCTAAGGCGTGGATTTTTAAAATAATTTTTTTCAAGGGCTATCTAAGGCGTGGATTTTTAAAATAATTTTTTTCAAGGGCTATCTAAGGCGTGGATTTTTAAAATAATTTTTTTCAAGGGCTATCTAAGGCGTGGATTTTTAAAATAATTTTTTTCAAGGGCTATCTAAGGCGTGGATTTTTAAAATAATTTTTTTCAAGGGCTATCTAAGGCGTGGATTTTTAAAATAATTTTTTTCAAGGGCTATCTAAGGCGTGGATTTTTAAAATAATTTTTTTCAAGGGCTATCTAAGGCGTGGATTTTTAAAATAATTTTTTTCAAGGGCTATCTAAGGCGTGGATTTTTAAAATAATTTTTTTCAAGGGCTATCTAAGGCGTGGATTTTTAAAATAATTTTTTTCAAGGGCTATCTAAGGCGTGGATTTTTAAAATAATTTTTTTCAAGGGCTATCTAAGGCGTGGATTTTTAAAATAATTTTTTTCAAGGGCTATCTAAGGCGTGGATTTTTAAAATAATTTTTTTCAAGGGCTATCTAAGGCGTGGATTTTTAAAATAATTTTTTTCAAGGGCTATCTAAGGCGTGGATTTTTAAAATAATTTTTTTCAAGGGCTATCTAAGGCGTGGATTTTTAAAATAATTTTTTTCAAGGGCTATCTAAGGCGTGGATTTTTAAAATATTTTTTTTCAAGGGCTATCTAAGGCGTGGATTTTTAAAATAATTTTTTTCAAGGGCTATCTAAGGCGTGGATTTTTAAAATAATTTTTTTCAAGGGCTATCTAAGGCGTGGATTTTTAAAATAATTTTTTTCGAGGGCTATCTAAGGCGTCGATTTTTAAAATAATTTTTTTCAAGGGCTATCTAAGGCGTGGATTTTTAAAATAATTTTTTTCAAGGGCTATCTAAGGCCTGGATTTTTAAAATAATTTTTTTCAAGGGCTATCTAAGGCCTGGATTTTTAAAATAATTTTTTTCAAGGGCTATCTAAGGCGTGGATTTTTAAAATAATTTTTTTCAAAGGCTATCTAAGGCGTGGATTTTTAAAATAATTTTTTTCAAGGGATATCTGAGGCTTGGATTCTTAAAATAATTTTTTTCAAGGGCTATCTAAGGCGTGGATTTTTAAAATAATATTTGTTTGTGTCACTGTTTTTCACTAAGTTTGAAAGCATTATTTAAAAAAACATATTTCCCCACCACCCTATGACACAATAACGCACACGACTTTATCAGCATTTCTAAGAAATTCAGATCACGTTGGGTCACTTGACATTCAATATTTTCTAAATATTAATCAGAACAAAACAAAAAAATTCAAAACTTACGGTACTTCTTTGAAACATATACCCGATGCAATACCAGCCCGGGTCTTATTAATAAACTCAGCTGTGGCATCCAAAATCTGAGGCTGGGGAGATGGTGTGGGTTTCACCACCAACGATTCACCTTGATAATATTCCGCAGGTTTGTAATTGCCATTATAACGTTCATAAGCACTTCCAGCCTGGTATTGATGATTATAATTCAATTGTTCCGTTTGTTGGGCGGGTGGTGGAGGTTGACGTGTCTTAATACCGGTTTTATATTGGCCCAAAACACCCATCGATAGTGTACATAGGGTACAAAAAATTATTAGAAATTTCATTTTAAAAATTTGTTTTGGTTTTCAAAATACCACGACCGTTTTCAACAATAGCCACAATACGACTGAAATTATCGCAAAATTTCACATTGAAATTCAATTCAAGAAAATAGGTTTTGGATTTGTTTTGTTTTTTTTTTTTTCATTTTTTGTATTTAGTTTTGAATGCAAATCTGTTTTGGTTTTAATCATCATTTTTTATGTTTAGAGATTCAATATTTGTTGTTTTTTTTCTATTAAGATTTGATTTATTTCAAACTGAGATCATTTGTTTGGTTTGGGGTTGGTTAGTCATGTTTCATTCGAATCAGTTGTGGGATATATTTCAAATAAATCGATTTTGAGTCGCTCTTAGTGATTGGCGGCTGGTTTGTGTTTCTTCGTGTTGTTGTTTTCCTGTCACTTCTGATTGTTAATTGATTTATTCAATATTTCTTTGCTATCTCAAAATACTGGTTTTAACTTTGTTGAATGAGATTTATGTTATAAATTGTTTTATCACAACTCAAAAGGAATTCTGGGAAATAATTATAACGTCACATAACAATTGATGTAATAAAAAATATTCTTTTAAAAATCCACGCCTTATGATGGATGGCCTATGAAAAATATTCTTTTAAAAATCCACGCCTTATGATGGATGGCCTATGAAAAATATTCTTTTAAAAATCCACGCCTTATGATGGATGGCCTATGAAAAATATTCTTTTAAAAATCCACGCCTTATGATGGATGGCCTATGAAAAATATTCTTTTAAAAATCCACGCCTTATGATGGATGGCCTATGAAAAATATTCTTTTAAAAATCCACGCCTTATGATGGATGGCCTATGAAAAATATTCTTTTAAAAATCCACGCCTTATGATGGATGGCCTATGAAAAATATTCTTTTAAAAATCCACGCCTTATGATGGATGGCCTATGAAAAATATTCTTATAAAAATCCACGCCTTATGATGTATATGTAGGTCTTAAAAATTCCTTTTAAAAAATCCACGCCTATATGTAGGTCTTAAAAATTCCTTTTAAAAAATCCACGCCTATATGTAGGTCTTAAAAATTCCTTTTAAAAAATCCACGCCTATATGTAGGTCTTAAAAATTCCTTTTAAAAAATCCACGCCTATATGTAGGTCTTAAAAATTACTTTTAAAAAATCCACGCCCTTATAAAAAATCCACGTAGGTCTTAAAAATTCCTTTTAAAAAATCCACGCCTATATGTAGGTCTTAAAAATTACTTTTAAAAAATCTTAAAAATTCCTTTTAAAAAATCCACGCCTATATGTAGGTCTTAAAAAACTTTTAAAAAATCCACGCCTATATGTAGGTCTTAAAAATTCCTTTTAAAAAATCCACGCCTATATGTAGGTCTTAAAAATTCCTTTTAAAAAATCCACGCCTATATGTAGGTCTTAAAAATTACTTTTAAAAAATCCACGCCTATATGTAGGTCTTAAAAATTCCTTAAAAAAAAATTCCTTTTAAAAAATCCACGCCTATATGTAGGTCTTAAAAATTACTTTTAAAAAATCCACGCCTATATGTAGGTCTTAAAAATTCCTTTTAAAAAATCCACGCCTATATGTAGGTCTTAAAAATTCCTTTTAAAAAATCCACGCCTATATGTAGGTCTTAAAAATTACTTTTAAAAAATCCACGCCTATATGTAGGTCTTAAAAATTCCTTTTAAAAAATCCACGCCTATATGTAGGTCTTAAAAATTCCTTTTAAAAAATCCACGCCTATATGTAGGTCTTAAAAATTACTTTTAAAAAATCCACGCCTATATGTAGGTCTTAAAAATTCCTTTTAAAAAATCCACGCCTATATGTAGGTCTTAAAAATTACTTTTAAAAAATCCACGCCTATATGTAGGTCTTAAAAATTAAAAACTTTTAAAAAATCCACGCCTATATGTAGGTCTTAAAAATTACTTTTAAAAAATCCACGCCTATATGTAGGTCTTAAAAATTACTTTTAAAAAATCCACGCCTATATGTAGGTCTTAAAAATTCCTTTTAAAAAATCCACGCCTATATGTAGGTCTTAAAAATTCCTTTTAAAAAATCCACGCCTATATGTAGGTCTTAAAAATTACTTTTAAAAAATCCACGCCTATATGTAGGTCTTAAAAATTCCTTTTAAAAAATCCACGCCTATATGTAGGTCTTAAAAATAAAAAATCCACGCCTATATTTAAAAAATCTTTTAAAAAATCCACGCCTATAATCCTAGGTCTTAAAAAATATTTTTAAAAAATCCACGCCTATATGTAGGTCTTAAAAATTCCTTTTAAAAAATCCACGCCTATATGTAGGTCTTAAAAATTCCTTTTAAAAAATCCACGCCTATATGTAGGTCTTAAAAATTACTGTTAAAAAATCCACGCCTATATGTAGGTCTTAAAAATTACTTTTAAAAAATCCACGCCTATATGTAGGTCTTAAAAATTACTTTTAAAAAATCCACGCCTATAAGTAGGTCTTAAAAATTACTTTTAAAAAATCCACGCCTATATGTAGGTCTTAAAAATTACTTTTAAAAAATCCACGCCTATATGTAGGTCTTAAAAATTACTTTTAAAAAATCCACGCCTATAGGTAGGCCTTGAAAAATATATTTTTTAAATCCACGCCTTAGACCTTAAAAATTATTTATAAAAAAATCCACGTCTATATGAATGTTTGAAAATCCACGAATATTTTAAAAAATCCACGATTTTTTGTAGATTTTGAAAATATTCAAAAAATGCCCGACTATAGGTAGGTATCAAAAAATATTTTGTTACTTATTATAATATTCAAAACTGAAGCAATTTTGTGTTAATGAATTCTGGTATTTTGATTTTGCATTTTTTACCACATTCCTCTTAGGCGTCTATACTATTCACCCATTGATTCATTGAAATTCTCTTCCGGTTCATTGAAGGATAATTGCTTTTGTCTGTGACATGCTGGTGACAATATTTGAATGCATTTTTATTTTTCTCTCCCTGAAAAAGAAAAATATTTCTATTCGATTCTATGCCGCAAAACAACAAAATAAACAAGTAATGAAAACATTTTTATGGCTTCAATTGTGTGTCGAGATTCAATTCAATGTGGCTGATTATCGATTGCTGCCACTTTCTTCTTTTCTAGACTTTTCAATAGATTCTATTGTACGAGAATAGCACAAAGTGGAGATACGGTAAATATGATATGCATATGGAAATCAAATCAAAGATTTATTAATAATATTTTTTCAAGCTGCAAACAGGCGATGATTTAAAAAAATATATATTTTTTCTAAAGAAAACCAATGAGCGGAGCAGTCGGACGGGGCCGACCAAGCGATACCCTACACAACTTCCATGGAACTCTACCTTTTTGCAGATGTTTATTTCAAGCCTGTGCATTATTTCGTGATATTTGCACCCTCTTGCCCGATTAGAGGTCAACAGCACCTCTTCCGAATATTAGTAATATTCAGTACAACCTTTCTAATTACTTGTCCAGATTTCCTTCACCGTAAGTTGTGTTGTGATATTCGGCTTAAAATTGTGGCCTATAGATCGATTCGAAAAAATACAACAAAATTAAGTTTTCGGTCCACTTCATCCCAAAATTATTATCTGATCATCACCGAAAATTATAGGCGTTGTCTTTGACCATACCTGGATACTCATGGAAAATTCCAAAGCGATCAGCGCTATATTTTCGCCCTCTAGTGTGGTACAAAATAATATATGAATACGTAAGCAGCTGTAAACATTTAAGTGTAACACCCACATCCGAGTACATACGACAATATAATTGGTATCAATTTATAGGTCAACCACTCCTCTTGGATATACTATCAACTTCTCGGGTCTATGTAATTCAGGGGTAAACATATATGCCATGGAATACAAATTTTGTCGTTTTTCACACAAAATCAGGGTCCATTTGACCCGCTAAATATTGACCTATCTTTATCAAAACATGCATGCTTATTCTTTGGCCTGATCCCCTTCTCCATTTAAAAATTCACGATGTTTGGGCCATAATTGCGGCCTCTGGAGCCAACAGAATATCAGACAAAAATAAAGTTTTTGGTCCATTTCATCCCCTAAATATTAACTGATCTTTACCAAACACATTGACCAGAACCCATCCTACATGCAAAATTTCGTGAAGATTGGTCCATAACTGTGGCCTGTATCGTGCTTACAAATTATAATGGACAGACGGACGGACACACATGTCTAGATCGACTCAGCTAGTCGAGATATGACGATCGGTATACTTAAAAATGGGTCTAGGACCAATATTTCGCGGTGTTACAAACTTTTGGGGCTGCACAAATCTATAATACCCTGACAACATAGTTGTGTTGGGTATAAAAATGTGACCTCCCATGGGTCGATTTTTTCCTAGAGAAAAAAAATTAGGTGATACCCAACTTGGGTCGATAAGTATTCAATGAAATATTGACCTATTATTATTAAATATTTTCCATTCCCACAACTTACATAATTTATTGTGTCACTGTATTCCACTTCATCTCTCTTTTTTTATGTCACCCAAAGTTTTCAAACAAACACACTTTGCCAATACTCAATAAACTGTTAATCTAAACAAAATATTGAATATTTATACGGAAAATGAGATAAAAAAAACCTAAACCGCAAAGTATTATTTGTTTTCCATATAACAACACATCTATTGAGAATCCAATCCACTAGAACAATTCTTATAGATTGAATTACAAATGCCAATGAATACGAAGAAGACAAAGCAAAAACTAAAAAAAAATACTTGAGGTTACATACAATTCCAATTGCATTTTCTATTTTCTTCTATCAAGGTTAAATTACATCGTCTCCTCCTCCCCTTACAGAGAATTGCTTCTCTTAACAATGGCGTTTTGTATTTTTGCAGCTTGAATGCAAAGGCAATAGGAAAAGTGTTTAATATGCAAAAAGTGTACGAGTTTTCTTTACTGCAAATGAAGTTAATATTCGTAACGATGGATGGATTATTCTTTGTTCGGAACTGTTCTGTAGATATAGAAGTAGTAGGTGAAAGGGGTAGATTGGTTGGTATAATAATTATTATAATAATTATTATAATAAATTACAAAAACAAATATGCATTAATTCGATTTGCATAAAAATAAATGCGAAGAAAGAATTTAATTGATGAAGGTAGAGAAAGAACAAATAAAACAAAATCCTAGGGATTTTGTATTGTAGTACTTCATTTCTAACTAGTAGATAATTTCTAACCGTAGTCTTGGTACCCAATGACCAATCTTTATACCCATACACATGAAAGTAAACAGTTTTTTTTCGCCAGAACAAGCTGTTGAAGCGTTCAGAAATCATGGTGTATCAATCGCAGTGGAATAGTTGTTTCATTTTTTCGCACGAAAATATGTGTAAATAAATAATGACAGAATTACATAGAGCAGCCCTCATGTGGAATATTGTATATTAAAAAGTCAAAATCACATTCCATGAGGCTTCGAAAAATCAATATGGAAGATTTTTAAAATCCTCGCCTATTTTTAGGCCTTGAAAATTTACTTTTAAAAAATACAAGCCTTGATTTTTTTTAAATCGTCGTCCATTGCCTTGAAAACTTATTTAAAAAAAATCTTCGCCTATTGGAAAATACAGCTGATAGCACTAAAGGGTTTCTGAGCAATGATTGGCTAAACATGGAAGAGGACGATAAAAACCCACAAATATCGATTTTTTTGTCTTTGTCTTTTTTATAGGCCTTGAAAATTTACTTTTAAAAAATACAACCCTTGATTTTTTTTAAATCGTCGTCCATAGCCTTGAAAACATATTTTTAAAAAAATCGTCACCTATTGGAAAATACAGCTGATAGCACTAAAAGCTTTCTGAGCAATGATCGGCTAAACATGGAAAAGGACGATAAAAACCCACGAATATATATGATTATACACTCCGCTTAATGGATAAACAGGGAATTAGAGTCGTTTATTTTGAAAGTGGTTAAAGTCAATTTTTTCTTATATTGAGATATTTAAAGGTTTTGGTTTGATTTGTTTCGAAAATATTGTTAATCGAAATATTGGCTTTGGGTCAAATCCGTTACACACAATTTGTAGTCGGTTTACAAATGTTCGTCCGTCCGAAGGGAGAAACCGATTTCATCCAAACTTTGCACATCGTAATATTTCGTCCAAACTTAGTTCAAGTTCGAAAATGTGGAAAATCGGTCCACTGCTTCGGACTTCCTTTTCATGTTTCAGTTTCTTCGTTCCATAACTACCTACCTTAACAATCATAAGTACGAACTTCCAAAACTTCCCACATACTCCATTTTTAATTCCAAATTTTAGGATACCAACTCTATCGGTTCACCTGCATCCAAATTGTATCAAATTTGGTACCATTTAGTACACATTAGTACGAATTTCAAGATCTTTCTACATAGCTCAATCCTACATCCCAACAATGATCGTATATCGAAATTTCGCGATCCCAGCTATATAAGTTCTGCAAAAATTCAAATTATACCATTTTTAGTACAATTTAGTACCCATGAATATGAATTTCCAAAACTACATCCATACACGCAAACAGTAACCTTATTTTCCGTGTTCCAACTCTATCGCTTCACCCAAATCCACATTTAGTACCATTTTGTACACATTAGTACAAATTTCCAAAACTTTCCACATATCCCACTCCTATGCCCAAACAGTGACTCTAACTTCAAATTTCAGGATTCCAGCTCTATTGGTTCACCCAAAATTTAAATTGAACCCATATTCACATTTGGTAACATTTTGTACACATTAGTACAAATTTTCATACTTTTCTACAAAGCCTAACCCCAACAGTAATCTTACCGTCAACTTTCAACATTCCAACTCAATCGGTTCACACACAATTCACATTTAGTATGTTTAAGTGCAAATTTCAAAACTTTCTACATCGGTTCGCCCAAAATTTAAATTGTACCAAATTTAATTCACAATAGAAGGAATTTCAAGAACTTCCTAAATAGCTCAATTTTACCCCCAACAATGATCCTAACTCCAAATGTCAAGATTCCGGCACTATCAGTTTACCCGAATCTAAATTTGGTACCATGTAGTAGTGCATACACCAATTCTACACCAACAATGATCCTAACTTCAAATGTCTGTATTTAGTATTTTTCGTACACATAAGTACACAAATTTTCAATACTACATACATATGCCAATCCTACACTCCGACGGTAATATTAATTTCCAAATTTCAGAATTCCATATACGTACGTACCTCCAAATTAGAACTGTACCAAATATAGTACCATATAGTACTTTTCGTATATATGAGTACACGCTTTAATAACCATCACCTAATATCGATCCTACTTCTTAACCTAATTCTCAATTTCAAGTTTTTAGCTCTATCCATTCACATGCTACGAAATTGTACCATTAGTACTTTTTGTACTTTTTGGATACTTATAGTTCGAAATTCCGAAAAATCCCTTTGCTATATCTATTCTACCCTCCGTCAATGACCCTCATTTCAAGTTCCAATGTTCTAGCTCTACAAATACAAATGGTACCACATTTAATACTTTTTAGTATTTTTCGTGCCGTTCTAGTACGAATTTCCAAAAGCTAAGCCTTGTCTGACCCATTTGGACCAAGAGAGACCCTCACCCCAAATGTGAAGCTTCATTCATTTTACTGATTTATTAGTATAGATTGTCACTTTGGTAACGCCGTTCACATACAATTTATTGTTCAGGAAACACGGAACTAATACCATAGACGGCTGTGTGTTTTTTGAAGACAATTCTGATTTATAGTTCTTCATTTAATGTATTTTTATGGGTCATGGGGAACATTCCTAATTATGGTCGGTATACTGTATGAATCTGTAGTTTGTAGAAGATCTTTAAAATTATTTAGGTCTCCTGCAGAAAGAGAACCTATATAAGACCCTCAATAAGGAACGGAAGACCGTTTGCAACAGGATATTAATCATAATAAGAAGACATCGAGCACTTCTATGAATGATGATTCTGCTTAACTTCTATGAAGATAGAGAACCTATATAAGACCCTTAATACGGAACGGAAGACCTCCTGTAACAGGATATTAATCATAATAAAAAAACATCGAACACTTCTATGATGATTCTGCTGAACTTCTATGAGGAGAACTTTTCCTATTTTATGGGAAGAACTTATCATCTTCTATGAGAAGACCTCCTGCTCTTTTATGGGAACACTTTTTGGTTCTCTATAAGAACACTTTCAAGTATTCTATGAGAAAAAATTTTTGGAACTTATAATAACATTTCCTAGATATTTATGAAAATTAAGATCCGATTTTAAAATAAAACCTAATCATAAAAAATGTAAAATTTCGTGTCTTCCAACTATGGTAAGAACCACGTAATTTATTTTCCCAAAACGTTTCCTTCCCCATTTCCCATTAGTGCTCTATTAAACCTGTTTTGCTTTGATGATGGTGTTTGCGCATTATTAAAATTATATCCAACTCCTTCTACCCCCTTTGCCTCAATAAAAGTTTATCAATAATTTTAACTTTTTATTTTTGTTCTTAAGAAAACAAACAAAAATATCAAATATCCAACAAAAGACAAACAACAAATTCTAAATAAAAAAACTTAAACAAGGACTTGATTATCCTTTCGAACAATACGTGACAATATTCTCAAGTTACACTTCGAAGAGAGAGAGAGAGAGACATTATGTTCTTCATTGACAATTTATGTAAATTTGTCAACATTTGAAGCAAACGAATTAGAGAAAAAGAAGACGAAAAAAAAAACAAACAGAACGCATCCTAGACTTGTAGTAAACAAAAAAAGAAGAAGAGGAAAACTTTTTCCAAACAACTCCCACACGTTTTGGCACTCAGACTTTAGTTGAGGGTAAGGAACTCCTTTCGAACTGCAGCGGCGACCATACCACTATTGTGAACTAAACATTAGAAATGGTTGAAATAGCAACAAACCGACTTGAAACGCTTGACTGGTGGCAATGGCAACAAATTATCGTCAATAACGACAGCGGCAACAACAACAGCGAAGCCGTCAACAATAATTGTCGAACAAATAAAGGCGAAAACATAACAGCTCCCACTTTATCAAAAAAGGAGGATTATTTTGTGGGGTGTCTTCGTCTTATTTGGTTCCTTTGTTAGAAAGCTTAGGAAATCGGAGTATTTGGTGTGGGATGGGACATTGGATATTTGTGTGTGGTATGGTCTTAAAGAAATGCTTAAGAACTTTAAAATTTCAGTTTGTTGACATTGCGACACAATTTTTGCTGAAATTTGAGAACTATCCAAGAAATGATAACTTTTTGGAGACCATAAACAATATTTGAAAAATATATTTTTTTCGGCAATGGAATGATGGATTTTAAAGGTTAACAAAAAGGTCTATAAAGAAGGACTATTAAAAACATGCGGATCCATAAGACATTTTATATAAAATGCTAAAAATCAAAACAAAGCATACATGGTTGTATTTATGTTAGGAAACAATGTTATTTCTCCCGAAACGTCCTTTCCTTCATTGTTATGCCATAAAGTTTATCTAAATGTCATTATTTTATTTCTACCCTTACAGAGATTCTATCGTTATTCTCTTTCGACTTCCTTTTCATTTTTTTTTTTTTTGTTAAATTTTGCAAAGCTTTTTTTCTTTTACTCGTTATTGTCATGTTTGAGTTTTTTTATTTAGTTGTTGATTTTTATCATTTAGAAGGATACGATTTTTTTTGTTTCCCTCTTCACTCAATGCTGCGACAATTGTCACTTTGGTGAGAGGTGTGGTGTGTGGTCTGTCTTTCATACACAATTTGTTGTTTGGGAAAACACGCAACCAATACCCAAGACAACAGTGTATTTTTGAAGGCAACTTTGGTTTATTGCCCCTCGGGGACAATAATGAAATTTAGTGGGTTTTTATGGGTCATTGTGGACATATCTGGTCATGTTATATTACAACGACCATGACCAGATATATCCATGGATCTGCAGTTTACAAAGCAAATGTCAGGGGCATAGATTTCTAAACAACCATGTGCGTTCTGTGGAAGTATTTCTATAATATGAATTTTTGAACCTCTATAGGTAACCATTTTGTTTTATTTTATGAGGAGATATTTGGGTATTTAATGACCAGAAGGTTTTCTTACAAAATACGAGAAAGACTTCTTATAAAAGAACCTCTATAAGGAGCCATTGTTGGGTACTTAATGACCTGCATAAAGGAAACTAGAAGGTCATCCCATAAGTTTTCTGATAGAAGTCCAAAAGATCTTCTTATAAATCATCAGAATATCCTATAGAAGATCAGAATGTCTTTCTATAAAATTCAAAAAAAAAAAAAAAAATATATTTCTCTAGAATATCAGAAGGCTAGAAGGTTTTCTGCTATAAACGTCCTGAGGGTATTTTTATAAAAATCAGAAGGTCTTCCTTTAAAATATGGTATTCTTATAGAATACCAAAAGCTCTTCTTATAAGATAGAAGCCCGGACCAAAATAGAAGACCATATAGAAGATCAGAACTTCTTCCTATAACCAACCAGAATGATTTCATTAAGATACCAGTATGTCCTCATAGAGCAAAAGTTGTTCATACAGCAGACATGTAGGTCATCATAAAAATAACCAGTAGGTCTTCCTATCGGAGCCCTTCAATACCGAACGAGGATTCAGACAAGGTGACAGTTTGTCGTGTTATCTTTTTAACATCCTACTGGAAAAGGTCATACGAGACGCAAAGGTGAACAGAAATGGCACTCTGTACACCAAACAACACATGTTACTCGCCTACGCCAATGACATCGATATAATGGGTCGAACATTGCGAGCGGTAACAGCCACCTTTGAACAAATTGAAAAGGAGTCTGCCAAAGTGGGTCTGGCAGTAAACGGCGAGAAGACCATGCTGATGGTATCAACGCGCAAGACGTACAGTAGACTCGGACCAACTGTGGAACTTGAGAACTACAGCTTCGAAGTAGTCAAAGATTTTATATACCTTGGTACCGCCATAAATAAAACGAATGACATCAGTTTTGAAATTCGGAGAAGGATTGTGATGGCCAAAAGATGCTACTATGGTCTAAGTAAGCAGTTTAGAAACAAGGCCACCTCCCGCCAGACCAAACTCACACTTTACAAGACGCTGATACTACACGTGCTGCGCAAGCAGATGAGGCAGCTCTTGGGGTGTTTGAGAGAAAAATTCTCCGAAAGATCTACGGGCCGATCTGCGTCGACGGTGAATATCGGCGTCGAATGAACCATAAGCTTTACAATTTATACGCGGACATCGACATAGTCAGTCGTATTGAGCTGCAGCGACTACGGTGGCTAGGTCATGTTGTGCGGATGAATGGAAATGCCCCAGCTCAAAAGGCATATAAAAATGAGCCTACTGATGGTTCCCGTAGAAGGGGAAGGCCACGAATTAGATGGAGAGACCAAGTAGAAAACAACATCTTAGAACGTGGTCTTCCAAATTGGTGGACTTGCGCACAAGACCGACGCGCTTGGAAATCTTTTTTTTTTAAGCTCGGCTTATGGAACAACCGTTCTGTAACAAGCCAGCTAAGTAAGTAAGTAAGGTCTTCCTATAAAAAATCAGAAAGACTTCTAATAGAAAGTCTTCCTATAAAAGACCAAAACGTCTTCGTATAGAATACCAGAAGGTTTTCTTATAAAATAAGAAATCCAGAAGTTCTCAAGGTCTTCCGTTTGATGGGCAAAAAGTCATTCCTTAGAATACCAGAATGTCTATCTCTTTAAAAGACCATTAGGTCTTCAATTGGATGATCAAAAGTTATTCCTTCAGAAAACCTGAAATCAATTCTAGAATTGAGCACCAACTGGTATCTCAGTCGACAATAGAAGAGTCTCACCACTTCTTTTCTTAAGAGGTAATCGATTCAAGAGACTCATTAAATTTTTTACAGAAAAAAAAAATCGACCCGAGGGTTTTAATTTTTTTTTTAGAAAATAATGACCCTATGTGGGTCTCAATGAATGTTTCTCAATGAATTTTTTTTCTATAGAAAAAATCGACCCCAAATTGTAGTCTCAATGCATTTTTTGTATAATAGACTCAATTAATTAATTTTTTTCACAGAAAAAAAATCAACCCTAGGGTCTCACCAAATTTTTCCCTATAGAAAATAATGACCCTAGGTGAGTCTCAATGAACGTTTCCCCATAGAAAATAATCGACCCCAATGATTTTTTTAATTTAAAAAAATCGACTCCAAATGGTGGTCCCAATTAATTTTTTCTATAGAAAAAATCGACCCCGAATGGTGGTCTCAATTAATTTTTTTCTATAGAAAAAATCGACCCCAAATGGTGGTCCCAGTAAATTTTAAATTTAAATTTTAAATGGACCCCAAACTGGATTCTCAGCAATTTGTTATACGAAAAAAAAATCGACAACAAATGTTTGTCTATAGAAAAAAATGTGTCTCAATGATTTTTTTCTTAGGAAAAAATCGACCCAAAATGGGTCTCAATAATTATTTTCCTATATGAAAAATCAATCCAAGGGTCTCATTGAATTCTTAGTATAGAAAAAGTCTACCCAAGGTTCTCATTAAGTTGTTTCTATGAACAAATGGACCCCATCGGAGTTCTTAACGTACTTATTTTAGATAAAATCGACCCAGGGTATTAGCAGGTCTTAATGAGTTTTTATAGAAAAAATCTACCAAAGGTGGGCCTCAATAATTTTTTACTCAATACATTTGTTTCAGTAGAAAAAATATCAACCCTAAAAGCCAGATCTCAATGATCTGGCTTTTAGGGTTGATATAAAGAAAAAAACGAGGTGGGCCTCAATGTAGGTTGTCGTAATGATTTTTTTTCTATAAAAAATGAGTTAAGTACTTAACCATTTTTTTCTATCGAAAAAATACATTGAGACCCTTGGGTCGATTTTTTCATAGAAAAAACCCAAGATGGCTCTCATACAATTTTTTCTATAGAATAAATCGACTCAATTCGAATCTCAAAGAATTTTGTGGGTATTAATGTTTTTTTTATAGAAAACAGCTAATTTGTTCTATAGTAAAAATCGGTCCAGAGAAGGGTCTTCACCACTTTTTTCCTATAAAAAAATCGACCCATTAAAAAATACATGGGTCTCGCACCACATTTTTTTCTAATTGCTGCAAACTAACATCTGACATTGCTAGGGCTGTAAACCTCAACTACTATTTACAAATTTTACCCTTCTTGACTGATGTGCTTTTGCCAAAAACAGCAACGAAAGAAAAACGATGTTTTCGACAGCTTGACAATTTCCTAATACACCAATGTTTGCAGTGCAGACAAGTAATTTAGTTGCAAGCCATATATCAACTACCGGTTCCCCTTCACCTCTTTGCCAAACCCAACCAAACCCCCAAAGGAGAGCATCATGTTTTAAAAATGACCACATTTACTCTGTAATATAGAAACGGAGCAATTTAAGATATCTGATGGCCATACTGCTACATGACTATAGAGTCTTAAAATGTCTTCGCCCTTCAAATGAGTCAATATTTTAAAAATGAGCAGAATGAGAATAAAAACCATAATTGTCGTAAAATGTGTTTATGAGGGGGGTATATCTTTCGAATGGGGGATTTTTTTCATCTTATCAGTGAGACGGCAGACCAACTACCCCCCTTACTTTGGTTTCAGTAGTCAAGCTATGAGACATGTTAAACAGAGACAGTGGAACCTTTCAGAAACTTAAACGTGATTTGAAGTGAAATATTGGATTTGTAAAGGGTGTAGGTAAGTTGCTTATAAAAGGTTTCCACTGTGTGCATACACTAAGAATTGTTTCTTGCCAAAAAATTTTAACTACTTCTACTTCGTCTAGAGCTTAGAGTTTTTAGTTACTCACTTTAACAAAATAACGAAAACATTTTGTTGCATAGATTTTCCTTATCATCTTCCTCATTCATTCATACAACCTTTTTTGTTGTTCTGTCACATCTAAACTCCGTATGAAAATTGTTGCATATACTCGCACTTCGTACACAAGTTGTTTGCCACACAGCTGTTTCTTTTATTGGCATTTTTAGTAAGCAAGAATGTTTTTTTTTCCTTTGTGGCAATAGAAGCTGCTGTTGTGGCGTCTGCCGAACATGTCTGTCTTGTCTTCTTTAGTTGCCAGCAAAGTTTTATGTGACAATTGTCTTTTGTGTCATTTAGTTTCTTGGCGTCATTGCGAATTTGCCATGTTTTTGTTGTTAGGTTTCCTGCTTTTCTCCATCCGTCAGTCAGTGTATCCAGTTGATTTTTTTTTTTGGGAAGTCAGTATCCGAAGTTTTTATCGAGATTTTGTCTCTGTTTCCTTTTTTATTGCTTTTGTTGGTTTTATCTTCTAAATATATGCATATCCGTTTTAATCCTCTTCGAATGTTTGTTTTTATTTTTATTTTTATAAAAATCTTGATTTTGTTTTGAATAGGATTTGTCTGGTATTTTATTTATAATCCTTTGGACATTTGAAATTGCTTCAAATGTTTACAAATTTTTTTTAAAATTTGTAGATTTATGGTTGCAAAGTTTTAGAGACCAATGGACGGCCTAATAAAAGACTAGAATGTCCTGCAACGATGACATCTCATAAGAAATCAAAAGTTTTCTATAGAGGAACCGAAGGTTTTCCCATAAAGTGCCAAAGGATTGTCTTAAAAACTGCAAGTACTTCCCATAACGTTTTGTAGAAGGCCAAAATATCTTCTCAGAGACAAACAATAGATATTTTTCTAATAGAAAAAACAACTTCTTACAGAAGATTAGTATTTCTTAAACAAAAGTCAGGTACAGTAGATCAAAAACTTCTAATAGAAGACCAGAACAGTTTTTTTTCTTTAGAAAAAAATCGATCCCAGAATAGTCCACTTGAAAGGCATAAATGTCAATTTTGTTTCTATATAAAAGGTAGACCCAAGGGGATCCTCTCTAGGGTTTCAACCAGTTTTTATTATGACTTTTACAAAAGTAGAACCGTGGTGTTTCCTATAGACAAAAAAATAAAAACTCATTGGAATATACGAGTTGATTTTTTCTAAAAAAATGCATAGTGGCCCGGATCAATTTTTTTATATTCATATATTCTACATGAAAACATTTTTTAGACCTCTGGGTAGATTTTTTCTTCGGAAAACCATTCATTGGCACGATTTTTCCTAAAGAACATAAATCTTTAACTAAATTGTTTTTATAGAAGACCAGAAAATTGTATTAAATACACCTAATAAGTCTTCTTATAGAAGTCCAAAAAATTTTTCATTGAGAAGGCCAGAATGTCCTCCTGACAAGGTCCAAAAGGTCTTCTCATGGAAGTCCAAGAAAGTTTTCTTATAAAAGTTCAAAAGTTGCTCTATAGAATCCTTATTGTCTACCAATAATAAGTCCAACTAGTCATCCAAAAAGAAGATCTTCTTGACTATCAATAAGAAGACCAACTAGTCTGCCAATAACAAAATGTTCTGTTCCAATATCAAAACAAATAAGAAGACCAACTAAACTTTTAATTAGAAACCTTTCTGATCCTCCAATAAGAATGCCGGCTGGTCTATAAGAAGAAATTGCAGGGTCTTGCATCGATAATACCTTTTAATCTTCATTTCAATCTTCTAACAAGATGACTTCTAGGTCTTCTAAAAAGAGTTCCCTTTGACTTCTACTCCACTAATAAGAATTCTTCCAATAAGAACATCTTCTGGCCTTCATATAAACTTGACTATTAATAAGAAGACCAACTAGTCTGCCAATAACAAAATGTTCTGTTCCAATATCAAAACCAATAAGAAGACCAACTAAACTTTTGATTGGAAACCTTTCTGATCCTCCAATAAGAATGCCGGCTGGTCTATAAGAAGAAATTGTAGGGTCTTGCATCGATAATACCTTTTAATCTTCATTTAAATCTTCTAAAAAGATGACTTCTAGGTCTTCTAAAAAGTGTTCCCTTTGACTTCTACTCCACTAATAAGAATTCTTCCAATAAGAACATCTTCTGGCATTCATATAAAAAGTCATTTTGATCCCCCAATAAGAAGATCTTGTGGCCTTTTAATGAGAAGACATTCTGGCCATTAAACTCCATGTTCTCTAATGTGAAAATTTTTTAGTCTTCCAATGTGGAAACCAATAAGAATACCTTTAGGTCCTCCAATGAGAAAATGTTCTATTCCTCCAATAAGAAGACATTCTGGTGATCCATTCTGTTGTCTATAAGAATACGTTCTGGTCACATCTAGGGTCTTACAATAAGAATACCTTTGAATATTCCTTTTGATCTTCTAAGAAGATGATCTTAAAAAATCTTCTGACTTCTAATAATATCAAGTCTTCCAATCTTCCATAAAAGGTCTTCTGGTCTTCCAATAACCAAAAGTTCTGATCTTCCAATAAGAAGAGTTTCTGGTCAGCCAAAAGGATAACTTTTTGTCAGCAAATATGAAAATGTTCTAGTCTGCCACTATGAGAATCAGTAAGAAGATCTTCGGTTCCCCTAATAATGGTCCTCTAATGTGAAGAACGTCTTGTCCTACAATAAGAAAATACTCTAGTCTTACAATATGAAAAATAATGAGACGAATTATGTGATCCTCCAATAAGGAGATTCTGTGGTCCTCCAATAAAAAGACATTCTGGCCATTCAGTATAGTTTACTAATAAGAATACCAAGTAGTCTTCCAATAAGAAGGTATTTTGGTCTTCCAAAAAGAATAATTTATGGTCTTCCAATAAGAAAACTTTCCAGTCAGTTAAAAGTAGAACGTATTTCCCTCAAATAAGAAAATCATCTAGTCTGCCAATATTAGAATCATAAGAAGACCTTCGGGCCCCCAATAAAAATACAATTTGGTCCTTCAATAAGAAGACCTTCCTGTCGTACAAACGGAAAATACTCTATGAAGAATAATAAGACGAATTTTGTGGTCCTCCAATAAGAAGTTCCTGTGATCCTCCAATAAGAAGTTCATGTGGTCCTCCAGTTCCTGTGGTGCTCCAATAAGAAATTCCTGTGGTCCTCCAATATAGTCTATTAATAAGAACTACTTCATAGTCTTCATATAAGAGGACCTTCTTGTCTTCCAATAAGAATAGTTTCCGGTGTTCCAATAAGAAGAATTTCCAGCCAGTCAATGGGAGAACTTTTTGTTCTCAAATAAGAATACCGTCCTGTCCTACAATTAAAAAATATTCTAGTCTTCCAATAAGAAAAATAATAGGACAGATTATAAAAAACATTCTGTACTTTTTATAATAAAATCCTATAGTCTTCCAATATAAAAACCAATAAGATCAACTAATCTTCTAATAAGAAGGCCTTCTGTCACTTATAAGATCTTATTAACTGATTATAAAATCTTATTGTCCTCCAATCTGAAAACCTTTAAAAAATCAACCAGTCTTCCAATAAGAACACTTTTTTGTCCTACAATAAGAAAATCGTTTGGCATTCTAATGAGAAAATCTTCTGGTGTTCTATGTCTTCAGCTCTCCTATGGTATGGTCAGGTGGTCTTATTCCAGAGATAAAACCAACTGACCATAAGTGATTCTTATAGGATATTATTCACGACACGAATTTATTATCTTATAAGACCTTCTGAATAAAAAATGTATATAATTTTTATTATTAAAAAAACAAAAAAAAAAATCTTATATTAATTTTTTCACTCTTTTTTCTTTTAGGTAAGTGTTCTAAATTTTCAATAAAATATGATATTAAAGTGGTGAGTCTGTCATTAAAATCAAATCATAGAAAGTAATTAAACTTTATTTAACTAATTCGATTGTTTTTTAATTTCTTCTGTATGACGTTCTTGGATTTAGTACCAAGACTGCCAAATTTCAGATAATCCAAATAGTTAGACGTCTTCCAAAGTTTGATTATCATGTATATACGATTTGTTACTATTATGAGGATTGTTAATACCCATCCAGAATAATTGCTACAGTCATAATCATATTTACAGATCTTGACAACCCATACAAAATCTTTCGATCGTTAAATATGCCCCATCCTTTGAAAATCGAAAAAAATTGTCTATTTTTATTTACACCGGAAATATGAAGAGATTATATACCAAATATTCTATGCCAAACACCAGAGTTTTTTTTTAATTTTTTCTAAAATTCTTCCCAACAATAATTCTTCTGCAACTGACATTCTATTAAACCGTGAATAGAACTATAATTGGAACTATCCAATTTTACAGAACTCAATATCCAATCTTCGAAAAAAACACATATCCAAAAATATTTGCATAACTCCAACACTAAATATCTCCATTCCGTTCCCTCCCTTCCAAAAAAATTGTATATTCACAACCAGGTAAACCAAATATTACTTTTAAGTTAAGTTTTCGCAAAACATGATTCCATTCGACCACAATTTCATTGTGAAAATCCGACTAAACCTCAACGAAAACCGCAACCAAAAACCCTTCACAAAAAACACCCATTTATTTATCCGGTGAAAAATCCTTCTAATCTGCAAAATGTCATTCAAAATCACATGACATGAAAATGTGAATGTGGAAGCTATGCATATTATGTCCTGCTATTTTCCAGCAGGATACATGGCTATCGTGGTGAAGGTACAAACACTATCAGCAAGTGCTGCTAATGTTGGTTGGTTGGTGAAGCTATATTGAAATATGCATGTCTGGGCAATCATCATCACCACTTTCAGCCAGACATCACTAACATACACCGAAATTGTGACCTGACCAGCCAACCCAATGTTGTACTTGCTGCCCTGACGGTTGGTCTATTCAACTTAGACACTGCACCACAAGTGCTGCACATCAAGAGGACGATAGAGAGAGGGTGTCCTGCCGTTGTTTGGGAATGAGGATAATTGGAGCGTGAGATTGTAACACATGACAGTGGCCAAAATGAAATTCTGGTAATATCGTGGTGGAGGAGGTGAGAGGTAGGGTGTCGGCCGAATAGGCCAGACATTAAGTACTAAAGTGTAGACGATCGTTAGGCCGACCGACCGGCTGGCAGTCTGGTTGGCCACCGAGGCTGACAACACGCACATCATCAAGTTTGGCACGCAAATCTAAGCAATTTTTAAAATGAAATGCAGGAGAATATCCCCCAGAGACATGTTAGGGTGAAAGGGCTTTTGGCAGAAAACGGAAATGGAAAAATTTTGCAAAGCAGAAAAACCACCCGAAAATTGAAATTTAATTTTACAGCAGGTTACCATTATGTAATTGAGAGTTATCCACAGAGGGGTTGCACAAATGGCGACTAGTAATTTATTAAGTGCGCTCTTGATGAGAAGGACTTCTGGTCTTCCATGGGCAAATGTACGGACTTTTATGAAGATATCTTCCTTTTCTCCGAGGAAAAGTGCTTTCTGGGTTTCTATGAGAATACACCCTAGACATCTATAAGAAAATCCCTTAGTCATCTATGAGAAAGTCTGACCCTCTGTGAGAAAATGTTCCCGATCTTTACACAAAATAAGGGGATCGTCTGGTTTTCCATTATGTTACCCTCCAATTAGAAGGCCCTCTATCTTTTAGGCCCTCAAATAAGACCGGTCTTCAATAAACATGACTTCTGCCTTCTGCAAGGCAGATCATTACCTAAGACGTCATGTTCTTCCAGTAAAGAATATCTTCTCGTATGCTAATAAAAGTAACGTTCAGTCCCAACAAAAACTAAGGGAACTAATGAGGATCAGTGGCGATATCCGAAATAATAGTTGTTTTTATACAAACAACAAACTGGGATTAAGCCTGACTATTTTGCAAAAACAAAAATAACTTCGAATCTTCTAATAAGAAGACTTTCTGGACATCCGATAAAAAGACTTGTCTTTTAATATGAAAAATTTCTCGTCTTTCAATAAGAAGCATTTTTAATCTCCCAATAAGAAACCTTTTGGGTTCGAAAAAGTAAAACATCTGGTCTTCTGATCTTGTAATAGGAAGATCTTCTGATATTCCAATAAGAAGTCAATCAGGTCTCTCAATTAAAAACTTCTGATGTTAGAGATAGAATAATGTCTGACCTTCCAATAAAAATAATGTTCGTCTAATAAGTATAACTTTTGTTCTTCCAATAAGAAGACATTTTGAACTTCCAATGAAAACCCCTCTGGCTTTCTAATAAGAAAATATTCAAGTCTTCTAATATGAAGAGTTTCTGGTCTTCCAATAAGAAGAAATTTTGGTCTTCAATAAAAAAAAACTTTCGTCTTCCAATAAGAAAACATTCTAGTCTTCGAAAAAGAGACACTTTTGGCTTTCCAATAAGAAACCCCCTGGTCTCCCAATAAAATACAAATTATCCTAATCGTAGAAAAAGAAATTCTAGTCTTCTAATAATATGTGAATTTTTCTAATAAGAATAGTGTCTAGTCTCAAAAGACAAACATTTCTTGTCTCAAAAAAAAAAAAAAATGCCTTGTGGTAGTCAATGTAGAAGACATTCTAGACTTCGAATAAGAGCACCTTCGAGTCTTCTAATATGAAGATTTTCTAGTCTTCTAGGATATTTATATCCTCTAATCTTCTAATATGCGAAATTTCTGGTCTTCCAATTTGTAGAACTTCTGGATTTTCAATATGAAACTAGTCTTCTTCTTATTGGAAGACCAGAAGTTTATTTGCATTGGAAAACCAGAATGCCTTCCTTTGGAAAACCAAAAGGTATCCTTATTGAAAGACCAAATTGTCTCCCAATAAGAAAATCTTCAGGTGCTTCCATAAGAAACTTTTTCGGTCTAATATAAAAACTATACGGATTTCTTATTGAAGAATCTGAAGATTTTCTTATTGGAAGACAATTTGATCTTTTGGTTTTCCAAAGGAAGGCATTCTGGTCTTCCAATGCAAATAAGAATAGTTTCTTATCTTCGAAAGAATTCCTTATGGTAGTTCAATTAGAAGACATTATAGACTTCAAATCAAAATATATTCTTCTCGCATGAAGGCATTCAGGATTTCTGATATGAAACCCTTCTGCCCTTTCAGTTGAATTCCTTCTGGTATTCAATAAGATGCCCTTTGGTATTCCAGAGACCCGAATGACTTCTGATAATCCAAAAAGGAAAACTTCAGGTCTCCTTAAGGAAGCATTTCTAGTTTTGCAATAAGAGGACCTTTTGGCCGCAAAATAAGATGACCTTTCAAAAGGGTGGGTTGGCTTCCTGTCATTCAATAAGATGATCTTCATGTCTCCCAGTAAAAACTTCTAATCTTTCAAAATGAATTAATTCTGATCATCCAATATAATTTCAGTTCTTCCAATAAGAAGAATTTCTAGCCTTCGGAATAGAAAAACTTCATGTCGTCCTAAAAGAAGACATTCTGGTCTTCTAATAAGACGACATTCGGATCTTCTAATAAGAAGACAATCCGGCATTTTAATAATAACTCATTCTTATTTTCAAAAAAGAAGTCCAGTCTTCTATGAAGAATGCATGGAATATGGAATGCATTCAGGTTTTCTAATATGGTTTTCCGGTCTTCTAATTAGAAAACATTCCAGTCATTCAGAAGAAATCATTCTGGCCTTCCATCATATAGAGCAATAGGTATCATGGTACTCTAAAATAAAAACTTCTAATAAGAAGAGAATCCGGCCTTCTAATAAAAAGTCATTTCGATCTTCAAATAAGAAGTAATTCGGATCTTCGAAAAGGAGGACCGTGAAGTATACTTACGGGGTTTCTAATAAGAAAACATTCGGATCTTCTAATTGGAAGATATTCAGGTATTCCAATATGGTGGACTTCTTCCATTCTAGAGAGTAGAAGGTATCATGGTGCACTAAAATGAAAACTTCTGGTATAAGAAAATCCTTTATATGATCTTGTATAAAGAAGATTTGCTGTTATTCTTCGATAAGTCTTTGTGGTCTTCTATGAGAATACCTATAGTACTTCTATAAGAAAAGCTCACTGGGTTATACAATCTAAAAACTAACATTGTTTTTATTACACTTGCATATACCAAGGTGTATTCCATGTTATCTTTAAGTTTGTTTCCTCCTCCAGAAAAAAAGAACACGTCTCCTTATATCAAGGATAACCGTAAATGCAAACCCCCGAAAAATATACCACTCGTCTTTTTTACATATCCATAACTCCAACAGTCATCGTCGGTGTCGTCGTCTCCGTCAGTTGTTGCTTGCATGGCGCTCGGTAGGCGTACACACAATGTCTAGTCCGGAAAAGTGAACATGTGTAGTTTCCGGTTTAGAGGGTTTTCAATATGGACGAGTCTCGAGACCACAACAATGATGGTCGTCGTGCATGTTGCTTTATGACCACAACACATAACCAAAATCATATTTTTGTTATCCTTGTTTTTTTTTCAGTGGTACCCACCAAAAGATAAATGAAAAAACAATTCGAATGTCTGCAGACTGGCAGACATTGTTTGACGACCATGTCGAAAAGTCCTTGTTGAACATGTTGGGGTTATTTTAACCCGAGCAACCATAAAACCAAAACTTGCACCCACCTTCGCTATCTAATATGAATCGTAATTTTCGTCGATGATATAAAGAAGAGTGGGTATATACGTATAACCCATAAATTGCTCTCATGACAGTGTTTAATGTCCTTCACTTGGTTGTTACTTTCTTTCATCGTCACTCAACGTAAATGGCTACAGGGGATCATGTGATGCCATGAAAAAAATGAAGCAAATACGATGGGATACTTGGGGGCAAATTGCACTTTAGTAATCTAGTATGTGTTTTTGTGTTGGGGGAATAATGGTCGGACTTTGTTATTTTTGCGAAATCATAATTTTGCATTAAATTGGAATGATAGATAAGGGATATGTTTGGTGAACCAGAAATAATGGAAGACTTCAATTTATGTTAGATACTAGAAGTGGAAAAAGGGAACACCATGAGGTGGGCATTAAAAATACCAGTAATCGTTCGGGTCCTTCATAAATGGCCAATTCGGTTGAAAACTTTTGCTAGGGGATTTGCTACCCAAATGGCAGTAAATTGGGTCGAAACTCCCCAAAATGCTGAATAATGTAGGGTACCTCTATATGTGGTTTATCTTAAAAAGTAAACCAATATTGATTATTTATAATAGAAATAATTGCTACCAAATTATAATTCAAAATAGTATTATACATTAGTACGAATTTCCAAAACTTTCTACATACCCCAATCCTACGCTCCAACAGCAATCATGATTCCAATTTTCAAAATTCCAGCTATATCGTTTCACCCAAATTTGGTACCATTTAGTACACATTAGTACGAATTTTCAAAACGTCCTAGATAGGATACCCAATGATCCTAACACCAAATTTCAGGATTCCAATACGAGTTTTCAAAACTGACTATATCATAAAACCAATGGAAATCTTAATTCCCGATTCCACCTCTATCGGTTTGCACATTAGCATGAATTTCCAAAATTCCTTCATAGCCAGATCCTGCACCCCAACAATGATCCTAACCTCAAATTTCAAAATTCCAGCTCTATCGGTTCACCCAAATCTATATTTGGTACCATTTGGTGCTCATTAGTACAAATTTCTAAAACTTCCTATATATCCCAATTCTACGCCCCAACAGTGATCCCAACTCCATATTTCAGGATTCCACCTCTATCAATTCATCCACAGAGTACCAAATTTAGTAGCATTAGCAGGAATTTCCAAAACTTCCTACATAGCTCAATTCTACACCTCAACAGTGAACATTAACCACAAATATCAAGATTCTAGATCTATTGGATTAACAAATTTTCAAAATGTTGACTAATTTTGGGGAAGTACCAGAAGGATGGGTCCCATCATTGGATTCCATCTACGTTAGGTATGTGCAAAGTTTGGACGAAACTTAAAATTCCATTCGCTCTATATGAGTATTTTCGAAATGTTTACACTTTTTGGAGGAGGTACTAGAAGTAGTAGACCGATAAGTCCCATCTCTCATCAATATACAGACATGATTAAAATATTAGGTTGTACATAGTTTGGTTTGAATCGGATGCTCTGTTCGCATGATAATATAAAATGCTTTTTTCAACACCATTTTGTGGCTGGGGTACCAGATGGAGTTTACCGATTTTCTTAATATTCGGACATAATTTGGGTTGGATAGAAATGTTACGATATGTACAGTTTGGATCAAATCGGACTTTCCTTTTCCCATTTGGGGGGAAGGTACTGGAGAAGGTAAGGCAAATCCACCATTGACCAGATTTTCACTCTGCGCCAAATCCTGGAAAAGACCCACGAAAAACACATCGACACATACCACCTATTTGTCGACTATAAAGCCGCATTCGACAGCCCTATCCGTTCAGAGGTGTTTAAAGCCATGTCTGCGTTCGGCATTCCTGCAAAATTAATACGGCTATGCAGGATAACTTTAAGTGGCACAAGGTCAGCAGTTAAAGTAGGAAAGGACCTATCGGAGCCCTTCAATACCGAACGAGGACTCAGACAAGGTGACAGTTTGTCGTGTGATCTTTTTAACATCCTACTGGAAAAGGTCATACGAGACGCAAAGGTGAACAGAAATGGCACTCTGTACACCAAACAACACATGTTACTCGCCTACGCCGATGACATCGATATAATGGGTCGAACATTGCGAGCGGTAACAGCCACCTTTGAACAAATTGAAAAGGAGTCTGCTAAAGTGGGTCTGGCAGTAAACGGCGAGAAGAAGAAGAAGCTGATGGTATCAACGCGCAAGACGTCCAGTAGACTCGGACCAACTGTGGAACTTGAGAACTACAGCTTCGAAGTAGTCAAAGATTTTATATACCTTGGTACCGCCATAAATAAAACGAATGACATCAGTTTTGAAATTCGGAGAAGGATTGTGATGGCCAACAGATGCTACTATGGTCTAAGTAAGCAGTTTAGAAACAAGGCCACCTCCCGCCAGACCAAACTCACACTTTACAAGACGCTGATACTACCCGTGCTATTATATGGATCAGAAGCATGGGCAAGCAGATGAGGCAGCTCTTGGGGTGTTTGAGAGAAAAATTCTCCGAAAGATCTACGGACCGATCTGCGTCGACAATGAATATCGGCGTCGAATGAAACACAAGCTTTACAATTCATACGCCGACATCGATATAGTCAGTCGTATTGAGCTGCAGCGACTACGGTGGCTAGGCCATGTTGTGCGGATGAATGAAAATGCCCCAGCTCAAAAGGCATATAAAAATGAGCCCGTAGAAGGGGGAGGCCACGAATTAGATGGAAAGACCAAGTAGAAAACAACATCTTGGAACGTGATCTTCCAAATTGGTGGACTTGCGCACAAGACCGACTCGCTTGGAAATCTTTTTTTAAGGTCGGCTTATGGAACAACCGTTATGTAAACAAGCCAGCTAAGTAAGTAATTAAGCGGCATTTTATCACTAAAGTGTGTGTGTATTTTTTTTTTTTTGTACTTGGGTTATTTTTCATGTGGTGGTTCCATGTTATGACATAGCCCCCATGTAAGGATGCGATTGATCTAAATTATCTAAGTGTGATCTAGGTTATCAAATAATCAACCTCTCTCGATTTTGTTACTTGAGTAATTTGATTCAAAAAATATTCTATGAATTTGTGTTAATTTATCTGCCACTGTAGATCTGCATGTCCAAATAACAACCATGAGCATCCTTAGCGTGGTGCATATTTTTCCAACAGAATAAAATGTTTTGTGGCCATAATTTTTATGGCCATCATATTTTCAACAAAGTATTTTTACAAGTTTATCCCGCATGGGGGTAGTATGGTGGTATTGCTGTTATGCTATGCTCTCCTCACAACTATTTCAAAAATTTTATGGAAGGAATGTAAACCGTTTTCCTACACATTTATGTTTAGGCAAAACATAAATTTACACCATGAAAAAACGCAAAACTATTAAATGCCACCCAGTTGACGACGATGATGAGTGATGCAATACATCCTCTCGTACAATGTATTAGATCATCTCTGGTGAACATGCTTTATTAAAGGAGCGTGTCAGACATTCTACACTTCCTTCTTATTGTCAGATACCAAAGTTTTTTTGGTCACAACCACCCCCTTTGACCACATTTCACTGCAAACAGTCTGTTATAGCATTTAATCATTTAACCGTTAACTTGGGGGAGGATAATTTTGATTTGTAGTTGTTCTTCTGAAAAACAAAATTGCAATTCAGCTACGCCTTCTTCCCTGCCTCTTTCTTCTTGTTTCGGTCTGTCTGGTTAAGTGAAATTGTTGTATTATTAGCACATGTCAAGCAATAAATACTCGTTATATTGTTTCCAATTAAGAAATTGAAATTATTTCTCTCTTTGTTTTTTCGGAATTTCATTGTATCTTTCACTGACCAGAGTCAAATCCAAATAATCATAATCTACATTGTGGGTGGCCCCACGTCTAGGCGGTTGAAGGCTATGATATACCCATTTGTCTGAGCGTTTTTATGATGTGCTATTTGAAGCAAAAACTATTTGCAAATTCATATGAATTCGAATTGATGTGAATTTGATGACGACAATTTCGCACAAGAAGAAGCTGAGCGAATTGTTGTGGGGGTTGGGGGGAAGGAAACTATTGACAAGGATGATGTCATGGGTATGTTTAACAAATGCCACGTGGCATGGGGTTTGGTCAAATTTGCAACGCATTGTTAATCTATAGAAACATTTGTATATTGTTAGGTAATAGTAGACATGGTTTTCATCTTAAATTAAATTAATTACATAATTTTGTATTTTTGTCTCTCTCTTCTAGGTAAGTCTTCAAAATTCTTATCTTAAATTATTGGCATTTTTGCGGTGAGTTTAACTTTTATCATATATGACATTTGCAATGAAAATTCCAAAGTTCTGGTGTAGCAATAACACTGTGCAAGAATTTTGAGGTGTGGAAAAATTCTTTTAGGGATGAAAGTCCCTGGAGAGCCTAAATAACCCAGAAAGACAAATTCGCCATAGGTCAAGTTTATCTCTAAATGTAAGTCTAAAGTTCATGAAGAAAAAGATTTATATCTTTGTTTGCGGCTATTGCAGATTCATAGAAGTCCTGCTCTATTTACAAAAAAAAAAAAAAACTCTAGTAGTCGATTTTAACAATCCTCCCTAGATACCAGTTTTTTATCATTAAAGAAATTTTGCATTACAAGAAAAATATGATAATAAGAAAAATATGCCATGTCCGGACTGTATGGCGGATGCATTAAAACTTCCCAACCAAGCTCCCGAAGTTTCTGGCGAGTCACTGTAGATGTGTGTGGCCAAGCGGTGTCCTGGTGAAATACGACACCTCTCCTCTTGGCCAATTCTTGCAGTTTCTGGTCAATTGCTATATTCAATCGGTCCAGTTGTTGACAGTAAAGATCAGAGTTTAGCGTTTGGCCATATGACAGCAACTCATAATAAATAATCGCCTTCCAGTTGCACCAAATGCATAGCAGAACCTTCCTGGCCGTTAGTCCTGGTTTGGCCAGCGTTTGAGGTGCTTCACCGCTCTTTGACCACCATCGTTTTCGGACAGGGGTGTCGTATGTGATCCATTTCTCATCTCCAGTCACCATCTGTTTAATAAATGGGTCCATCTCATTCCGTTTGGCCAAGGCTTCGCAGATAGAAATTCGATCCATCCTATTTTTTTCTGGTAATTGGTGTGGGGCACAAACACCGACCTTCATTTTGAATCCAGCTTTGTGTAAATGGTTAAAACAGTTTTATGGTCGATTTTTAACTCCTTCGTCAACTTCGATCATTTCTCCGATTTTATCGACATTTTCGACTATTTCTTTTTCCCCAAAAATATTACGGTTTGCAAAGTTTGATCTAAATCAGACATCCCATTATCTTAATATTCGATTAACTATTTTTCAAAATATTAACAATTTGTGGGGTAGGTACCAGCCCCATCTTCAACCTTAAAATATGTAAGGCATATACATTAGCAAGTGCAAAATTTGGATGAAACTAGATATTTCATTCGCTCCATGTCAGTTTTACAAGTTTTCAAAATGTTAAACCTTTGTGAGCGATGTACCAGAAGAAGTGGACGGATGGGTCCCATTTTCCAGCATGAATTAAGTTTGAATGATATATTACGATGTGGAAACAAATCGGACATTAAATTAACAAATTTTCTAAAGTTGACCCATTGTGCGGGAAGTACCAAAAGGAGTGGATCGATGGATCCCATTTGTAGATTTCGTCTAGACTAGGTAACAGTACAACGATGGCCAAAGTTTGGATGAAATATTTGGATGGATATTCCGTTCGTTTCATATTAGATTTACAAAGTTTCAAAATGTTGACCTTATAGGGGCATGTGCTAGAGGGAGTGGGCTGATCTGACCCATCTCCCAGCAGTATAAAGACATGATTAAAATATTAGGTTTTACAAAGTTTAGTTTGATGCGGATGCTCTGTTCGCTTCATGTTATAAAATGCATTTTTAGAAGGACCAATGGAACCCATCTTCCTACTTGATCTAGGCCTGGTAAACATAATAGGTTGTACAAAGTTTGGTTCAAATCGGATAGTCCGTTAGCATGATATTATAAAAATAAGTTTTTTCACAATTTTGACAATTTTGTGGGAGTGGTACCAGAATGAGAGAACCGAAAATCCCCTTCTTCGAAAATATACTAATTTTGGAAGAAATATAACGATGAGCAAAGTTAGGATTAAATCGGTTACTCCCTTCGAGAGTTATCGTTGATACCAGCCGGCCAGACAGACTGACGGACATTTGTAAATCAACTCCAAATTATTTCGACAAGGCACATTTTTGCCTATCAAAGTGTGTATGCCTTCATTAGGCATAAGGCTGAGGGAATAAAAAATGCGAGACCTATGTTTAATGTCTCGATAATTTTTGAACTTGATTAACGTTTAAGAGAATTGTATCGATGAGCAACGTTTGGATCAAAATTTTACTACTATTAGTTCCGTTCCAGAACCTAAAAGAATCTACTCATTTTACATGTTTTGCAACTTTTTACTCGAAAACCGTTCCTCAACCCACAAAATTGGTAAAAAAATTGAATCAAATTTAAGAGAGCACAAAACAAAATGGCGTTGTCTTTGTAAAAATTTTACTCGAGAAATTTGGCCGAGTAAAAATTGTAAACAGGAATGCCTACATCTGATTGGCTGTTATGTTGATTTTGAAGTATTGCCATCTAATTTTGGAATATTTACCGAACTTTTCAAAATTTTTTGTACTCTGAGAGCAATTTTAAAATGTTTCCCTTTTACTAGCTTTACTATTAAAAAAGTACTGGAACAGACCAATTGCTATCTTCGAGAGTTAAGTAAACATTAGCTAGAATATAATTTTGAACTAAAAACCTCCATCATAGCTCTCTGATCCATTTAATAGCTAACGATCAAATGGTCAAAAAAGTTTTAATAATTCTTGTCAGGACTCTGTTGTCCCTAAAAATCTGTATCAGATCTCTAATGATTATAGTATTTTTTTTTAGTATTGAAACTTAGACCTCTGATTGGCCATGGAAAAATAGTAATTACAAACTTCTGAGGTCGAAGCTTACGGTTCTGTTTGTTCTTCGAAAAAATAGGCATTAAAAATTCGCACTCAAAAGCTCTTAAAGCATTAAAAAATTTTACTTTAAAATCTATCATTGGGGTTCTGAAATTATTCTTTGAAAATACACACATAGAAAATCCATAAAAATATTTTCAAATGCCAGATCTTAAAACTTAACGCTTAGACGGTCCAAAGAAAAAAAGCTGAAGGTTTCGATGATTCTTAGAAAAAAAAAAAATATTTAAATCTAGAAGCTTGCAGGTATTATGGTCCGTAGAAAAATATTCATTAAAAATCCACCCTTATGGCTCTGAAATCAAAACTTAAGGCTCTGATGGTCCATAGATAAAATTGTTTTAAAAATCGAATCATAGGGCTCTGATGGTCCATAGAAAAATATTCAATAAAAATCCTATCTTAGGGTTCTGAAAAATATTCTTTAAAAATTATGGTAAAAATAAATAAATATTTTTTTTTAATTCACAGTCAGTGCTCTGCTGGTATTTAAATTTTTTGTGAAAATCCTTGTTTATATCTCCGAAGGTCGCATTTTCTAAGAAATTTGATTTTTGGCTTATAATTGATATAAAAGCGTATGACAGAAAATCCTACAAATATGTAACAATGTTTGGGGAATTAAGGTGTTTTGATTAGGTTTGTTTAGGTTATTTCTCAACCGAATTGGCTGAATTTTAGTATATAATCCTGCATATTATGCATATATTCGATTCCTACATATTTTCCTTGTGATTTTTCTGAAGATTTTTTTCCATAAATTCTTTAAACAATAGCAGATGAGACCGATATACCTTAGGCAGACGGAATTTTTCTCGAAATGCCAATATATGTAGGACCAAAATCGAAATATATCTAGGACCTACGATATACCTCTCATATATTAGATTTTATATAATAAATACATTGGTCATTCGACTTGGACTTTAAGGTTATTTATCAATGATCCCAAATGTACACATTTTAAAATTCTGATCTTTTTCATTACACCCTACTGTCTGTCATTATTCAAGAACACCATAACATAAACATATGAAATCATTATTTTATTTTAAATTAACAAAACAGCAAAAATTACCAATTTAATAATTTTTACTATGACAACAGCCAGCAAAGAATCCGACAACGACGACGGCGATGTGCAATTTGTTTTAAAAAGTTGTTAAACAAAATGTGAACAATTTGACAAAACAAATGAGCATCGTGAGCGAGTCAGCCAGGCAGCCAACCAAAGACCAACTGAACAACCCACCCAGCAGCCACAAATTGAACTGAATTGCTCATGCTGCTCAGCTGTTCATCCTGCCAAAGAGAATAATTGAACAAAACATTTATCATTTAATTGTTGTAATTCAGCAGCAGCCACCGAACACCGACCGACTGGGTAGTTAACAACAATTAAACATTTTGGCCCATTAATAAAATATGTTTGCCACAAATGAACACAAATGTTGTAGATCTCCACCTCCTCCTCCCCGAACGGCTTATGGATGAATGGTTGGTTGGAGGGCGGACTGATGGCTGGCTGGTTTGGCTTGGCCACTGCCAGCCACATTTGTTAATAAAAGAAGTCTGAAAACAAAAAGTCGACTACCAGTAATTACATTCAAATAGTAATTTATTGGCAACATTTTGTGGATACTGTTGGTGTTGTTGTTGTTATTTCTGTTGTTGCTGACTCGTTGTTTGCTGTCATTCCGTTTATAGTTGTTGTTGGTTGGCATTGTTTGTTTAAATGTTGTTTTATTAGCAAGTTCATACAGTGACTCAATGCAGAACATATTCCGTAGAAAAAAAATTGGAGGCCTCAACGAATTTTTTGTATAGAAAAAATTGACCTCAACGATTTTTTTTCTAATTGACTACAGAAGGTCTCGATTAATTTTTTTCTGTATAACAGAAAAGATCGACACAAGGGTTTTAGAAAAATATTCATTAAAAATCCAGTCCTAAGGCTTTGCTGTTCCTTTAGAAAAATATTTCATTAAAAAATTCACGTCTAAGGCTCTGATGTTCCTTTAGAAAAAATATTCTTTAAAAATGGAAGCCTACGGCTCTGCTTGTCCTTTAGAAAAATATTTCTGATGGTCCATAAAAAAGACCTAGGGGTCTGATAGTCCTTTAAAAAATTATTCTTTAAATGTCCAAGCCTAAGGCTCTGCTTGATTGTCCTTTAGAAAATACATAGGAATCTGATGGTCCTTTAGAAAAATATTCTTTAAAAACCACGCCTAGGGGTCTGATGGTCCTTTAGAAAAATAATCTTTAAAAACTACGCCTAGGGGTCCGATGGTCCTTTAGAAAAATATTCTTTAAAAACCACGCCTAGGGGTCTGATGGTCCTTTAGAAAAATAATCTTTAAAAACTACGCCTAGGGGTCCGATGGTCCTTTAGAAAAATATTCTTTAAAAACCACGCCTAGGGGTCTGATGGTCCTTTAAAAAAATATTCTTTAAAAACCACGCCTAGGGGTCTGATGGTCCTTTAGAAAAATAATCTTTAAAAACCATGCCTAGGGGTCCGATGGTCCTTTAGAAAAATATTCTTTAAAAACCACGCCTAGGGGTCTGATGGTCCTTTAGAAAAAAATTCTTTAAAAACCACGCCTAACGCTCTGATGGTACATTAGAAAATTATTCTTTAAAAATCCACGCCTAAGGCTCTGAAGGTTTCTTAGAAAATATTCTTTAAAAATCCACCCCTAAGAAAAATATTCTTTAAAAATCCACGCCTAAGGCTCTGATGATCCTTTAGAAAAATTTTCTTTAAAAATCCACGCCTAAGGCTTTGAAGGTCCTTAGAAAAATATTCTTTGAAAAATCCACGCCTAAGGCTTTGAAGGTCCTTAGAAAAACATTCTTTAAAAATCTTGGAAACCCATGTCAATATCCATTGCATTGTTGTTGTAATTGTTTTTTGTATTTGCAAAAACTGCTCCCAAAACGGAAATTTGTTAATGTAAGCCATAAATATTCTTTGCCAAAAACAAAATACCCATGAAGAAGCAGCAGCAGCAGAATCAGAAACTGTAATGAAAATAAATAAACAAACCAATGGAGAGGAAAACTACGACAGAATGCCAGAAAAGAATGGAAGACGAATAACAAAAGCAACAACAAAGGCAGCATCAGCAACTGGCAAATAAATAAACAACAATAAGTTTATCTGGCAAATGTTTGTGTTAACAATTCCGAACCTCCCACCATTCGGAAAATATTTGAAAAAATCGCTGTAATATCTATCCACCTCCCCTACCCCACAAATCATGGCTCATTAATAGTTAAAAAAGCAGCTATAATAATATATAATTTTATAATTTCCTAAAAATTTACATTTTATGCCGGATCTCCCGCAATGTCGCCATGTGTCGGGTTCGGCTGAAAGCAAAAAAAAACTTTTTTGGTTTTTCATTTACAAAGTGGGAAAACATAAAAAATTGTTCTTCTCTTCCTTGTCGTTATTTATTATTGCCACCAAAAATTATAAGGCGTAAAATATGAAACCTAGACCTCAGGATAGGAAGGGAACGGCATTCGGCGATAATTAATGCAAAAGAAAAAGAAAATTTAATTTTCAAAAAAATATTTAATGTTTTATATTTTGTTTAGAACATAAACATTTCTGGCTCGAAGCCAAATTAGCGTAAATTAATATGCGGCAATGAGAAATGAAAATAACAACAAAGAAGAAGAAGAAGATAGAAAACAAAACACAAATGCCAGTGCATTAATGGATTAATGGGAACAGAAGAAAAAAAACATCGAACAGATGCCTCAGCGAACTGTTTTCGATGGGAAAAATCGATTTTTTCATTAGAAAAAATCTTCCTGGAGGTCTTACGATTTTTTTTTCAGCAGAGCCTTAGGCGTGGATTTTTAAAGAAGATTTTTCTAAGGACCAGCGGAGCCTTAAGCGTGGATTTTTAAAGAATATTTTTCTAAGGAGTAGCAGAGCCTTAGGCGTGGTTTTT
>NW_026885476.1:0-6916 GCF_032173495.1 Musca vetustissima
TACAATCAATGGCAATTGTTGTTGATGTTGGTGTTGGTGTTGTTGTTTGTGTTTTTTTTGCTGAATTGTAATGATGACGACGATGACGTTATCTCTGGGTGGTAATCATCTTGTTTTCTGCCAACAACAACTAATCGGGTACATACAAAATACTACTGTATGTAAATTGTACATACAAACACATTGTAAATTGTAAATTTTAATTATAGATTTGAATTTCATTTACGCCATCAGACCAACAAAACGATGATGTCATAAATTTATAAACTGAAAATAGAGAAAAACGAAAAAAATACAAACAAATACGCGAATAATGATGAAAATATCAGCAAACAGCAGACTAGTAACCCAGTCATCGTTCGACGTTGCTTGGCTGTTTTGCTGGTCGTCTGGCAGTCAGCCTATCAATAACATTTTGATTAAAGCGATCCCACAACGGCGCAACAAGTGTCTGTAATAATTTGAAGGCTCTGTATGCCATGAAAATGAAAAAAAAAAAAATGAATTCTGAGATGTATATCCAAAATATTTTGCATTTGTTTGCCGTTTTTTGTATTTTGACAAATATTCGGTGAATAGGATGCTGTTTCGCATCATTGAGTTTTAAATATGTGCTAATAATTTTTTGTTTCTATCTTGCACTGTGCATGTGCATGATATTATAAATATAAAAAAAGCATTTTGTGGGGAGGTACTGGAAGGAGTGGACCGATATTCTCCATCTTCGAACTGGAACTAAGTTTGGAAGTAATATTATGAAGTGCAAAGTTAGGATGAGATCGGTTACTCCCTTCGAGTGTGATCGTGCGCACCAGCCGGCTAGTCAGAAATTTGTAAATCGACTTCAAAGTGTCTGAAACGGTTTTGGTCCAAAAAATGTAGAACGACCTTTATATGCACCTACTTTTTTTGCAAAGATTCGGAAATACAAACACTTCAAAAGTTCAAAAATTATTTAGCACTCAAATAGCCTTTTATTTTCGCCATATGTAAATATATTAGTTAAACCCTGCATTATTACCTCTCGAGTCCATATCATTTGTCAAATCTGAATAAATCGCCACAATATCACCACAGTGCACTACATTATGACTTCATTAATGTATTTACATTGTACGTACGGACAGCGACGAGTGTAATGACTTGCGGCATTGTGGTTCCGACACGGAGAAGTGCGTGCCAGCGGTTTGAACTTTTTTTCGGTAGAAAAAACAATCTGATTTTTATCTATGCCATACGGTGCGTGGCATACACTGAGAACACGCGTTTTCACTGTCTGTTTTGTTTGCCCTGCTTTTGTTTTGGTTTTCCATTTCAATTTTTAGGCAGATAATCAAACACCTAATGCTTCAATGCTGCATCCGTGGCCGGCCATGTGATGGAGCGGCATTCAATGGGGTTTTCTGGTCTGTTGTTGTCGTTGTTCCTGTTGTTATTGTAACCACTTGACTGCTATGAATATCAAGCACACAACAACATCGACAAAGACCAGCAGTGTGACCTCGTCTGATGGTGACTCTTCCACCAGTCTTCCACGCCAGCATTTTTGGCGTTTGTGTCTGGCTGGTTGGTTGGTTGGCTTTTATGTTGGGTGTTTGGATGCCAATATTGTTGAAGATAATCAGCAGCAGTAGTGGCAGTGGCTAGTGTGGCAGCATGTGAAATCAAAATGGAATTGTAAAGAATGTTCATAACTAAGGCACGATTGTCGGTCATTTTCCAAAATAGACAGAATTTTTGTGTTTTCCGGGTTCTTCTCTTCATTTGTAGACGAGAATATTTTTTGTTTTCATCCCATTTGAATTCAAATTCGAATTTTTTGTTTTGATGTTTGTGTTGTTGTTGTTGTGCACAATTGAAATTGAAATGAATGTCTTCTTTGAAATGGTTATTGTTAATGACAACGACACGATAATTACAATGTCATATTACCAGGCAATGACTTAACGGATCATTAAATTCGGGTTTATTAATTTGTTGATGAAAATGGAGAGATTAGTTGGAGGACATGGAGTTGTAGTAAAATTATGGGAAATGAAATGATCAATAAATAGCTAAGTGTTTCTATTGTAAAAAAAATATATATGGGCAATATTGCCAATTTTTTAATATTCCATTTTCAAAAAATCCGCTTTTTTGTTTTTGTGGCACATCAATGATTTTTGGTATACATATAGAGAAAAATGTTCTGACTCCGAAACCGTTCGCGATCAAATTTTTGGTTGATGCGCGCAAAAGTTATCGAGATTTTAATTTTGGGCATAAGAAAAAAATCTTAAAATTACGCCGCTTATTATATTGACCAAAAACGTTGATATACATCTTCCTCCGTAAAATAAGAATATGAATATATTATAACAATCACAATAAAGTTGCACATATTCGCGAAATATAACAAAAATAAAAAAATATAGCAGATTACATCAATATTTTCATTATGTTAATGACATACACACACCTAAAAATTAATTTAAAAATATCTACATAATCTAAACACCATGATGAATCAAATGATATCAAAATCACACAAGTCCATGTAGCGGTTTCTAAATCACAGCGACAACAAAACAAGATATTGAGGAAAAATATTTGTTTTTGGTTCGAAAAAATAATGCCATCATATTTATTTTTTTAATTGTATACAAGAAATTTCAGAAAAAAATGTTGGGGTTATTCTGCTATTTTACCCGAATTTCGCCGAAAAATTGACATATATAATAATAATCACTTTTTGTGTATAAGTATACGCCTTCCGGATTAAATCAAGACCCTTCCGATAAATCTTAGAATTCTATAAATAGGAATAAATCTTAAAATAAAAAAATATTATGAAATATACATTTTAAATTGCGTGTAAATCGCATAATTCTCAAAATCATTTGATGCGCATGCGGTTTCCCGGAAGTACTGAAGTTTATCTTCCAATCCATATATATTTTGCGAAATTTCATTTGACGGCTAAGATGCGCCACATGTTACATTGAAGTACCCAAAAAATCGTAAAACGCGAATAATTTCCGAAAACTCCATATGTCATTAACGCGCATCCGATTTCGGTGTGCACCCTAAAAAAATATATCGATCTATACCGATTTCAATGTGGTCCATTAAGAACCATGGATGTGCCAGCTCACACTATTTTTTAGATAAATTGCGTCTAAATCGCGTAATTCTCAAAATCATTTGATGCGCATGCGGTTTCCAGGAAGTACTGAAGTTTATCTTCCAATCCATACATATTTTGCGAAATTTCATTTGACGGCTAAGATGTGCCGCACGTTACATCGAAGTACCCAGAAAATCTTAAAACCCGAATAATTTCCGAAAACACCATATGCCATTAACGCGCATCCGATTTCGGTGTGCACCCTAAAAAAATACATCGATCTATACCATTTCAATGTGGTCCATTAAGAACCATGGATGTGCCAGCAAAATCTATTTTTGAGATAAATTGCGTACATCTCTCTTTCGGCTGAAGTTTTCAAAGTTCTCTTTTCGAGAAAGATCAAAATCCGCATGAGGTCATTTATTGAAGCGGAAATGAAACACAGAAAACGCAAATAAATCCGCGATATTTTCAAAAACATTTTTTGCCAAATTTCGTGTTTTTGGAAGGCCAGTTCCCGCCGTTCTAGTAGATGGATTTTCACGAAGAAGATTTTATATCATCCGAAACGTAAAAAACCTTTATGATCGCGGGTACCCATATCATTCAGTTGACAGATCTAAAAATTTGGCCCGAAAAATAGGTTTTTTAGAAATTTGATCGCACAAAATTCGCACCTTCGGATGAGTATTACTCTAAAGCTGTGCATACTACATACACAAAATACATATCAAATTACGCAGATTCGCGACTACAATAATCTTATAATCGATTTTTATAACTTCCTGTTTGCGTATTAAAGCTAGAAGTAAAATTAAAAAAACACTCAAAATCGAGCTTCAAAATGTCAGCATCATTTAAAGGTAGATGCAGTGAAAATTTTGAAAAATGATACATAAGAGGCGTAGTCCCCATTTTGTTGGCTTCTAGTTTTATTTTGACACGAAGACCGTGCAATGACTGGCGTAGTCACAAATCGATAGAGAACATAAAGAAACTGGTTCGCCTCAACGTGTTTTTACACACTTTTTTACATTAAAGTAGACACAGCTTCCACCAAAATAAAGTTTGGAGGTCAATATCATGAACAGTTTGCAACGACAGATCAATTAACCCAAAACTATTCACTTTTGTTCATATACTTAAGTAGTTCCCGAGTTATATAGGGGTGAACCTCCGCTTCAGCTATGTTAAAAAATTGGCAATATTGCCCATATATAATAAAATAAAAAGTATTGAAATTGTTTCATATCTGCTGGCTGGACTTCGATATAACTTATACATACGGACACACACCATTAGATCGGTTAAGGTAGTTGCGACATAAATATCGGTATGAGTATGATCAGATGGATATATGAGGAATAATTCATGGCGTCACAAGCTCTTGTTTTAATGGCCAAGTATTATTAGCTTTGAACACAAATTAAATAAACGGCGTCTAAGTATTTTTTCGAATATAGGCAGAAGTCTTAAAATGGATTAAAATTTTAAACCTTTTTTTTGGAGAAAAAAAATTGGACCAATCTTCGAAATTTTGCATGTAGAATGGGTTATGCCCAATGAAGACACCTATTTTTCTTGGTAAAGATCGGTTAATATTTAGAATTTTTACAAGGAGAAGGGGATTGGGTATGACAGTTTTGATAAAGATCGGTCAATATTGGGCCCAGACTTTTGTGTGAACAATTACAAAATTTGTATTCTATAGCATTAGCGTCAGTTATGGTCAAGGACATGGCCTATAATTTTCGATGATGATCAGATAATAATTTTGGGATGAAGTGGACCGAAAAGAAGTGCTGTTGACCTCTAATCGTGCAAGAGGTGCAATTATCACGAAATATTGCTCAGGCTCGGAATAAAAATCCGCAGAATGTTAGAGTTCCGTGTGAGTTTTGTAGGTTATCGCATGGTCGGCCCCGTACGACTATACTTCTCCTCTGGTATGAAATTCGAGAAGGACATTCCTGAATATTTATAGGTTTCCATACAAAAAAGTAAATTTCTAGGTCATATCACTTCGAACTGATACAAATCTAAGTATAAACGTGGTAAAGTTCGGCCGATCTCTTGATAACACCTACCTTAGTATATCCTCCTTAATTAGGTAGGGGTTTTATATGGGGACAATGTATCTAAGAAAAGTGAATATCAATTTAAAGACTCAAAGGAAACCGATCTATGAACTTAAACCGAATTAATTCCGAATATTAAACGGGATTCATTCGGATTATCTAATACACATCAAAATAAGTTTTAATTCGCCACTTCGGTGGGAAAATAAGGTTTAACATACGGTTTGGGAAAATACGGTTTTATGAAAAATGTTGTGCAAAAATTCTTGTCAACCACCATGAAAGCGGAAACCCAAAATACAGTCACTTTGGTGGACAGTTTCGGTTAAACCTTTCCAATTATATTGTACCTATGTCAATACGTGAGCCTATATTGAACATAAAAAATATCGAAAATGGTGCGTGAGCTATATCCAAACATGACATTTATATTGACAATTTGTTTGTCAAAAACTTCTTTAGCCACTAAGAACCCGGAATGCTAAACTACAGCTACTTTGGTTGGAAAATGCAGCTAAAACTTTCAGTATACCAAAAATGGATCGAGATCTTAATATAAGGTCTATGTTGAAACAATGACCCATATCAACGTTTTTTTCACCCTTCAAGAAGCCGAGTATTGGATATCCTTCCAAATATGATATATAGAGCGACAGCTTTATATGGAAGATATGCCAAAATATAAATTTATATCGAACATTTTCTGCAAACAAATATGTTCCCCAAACCACGAATGCTAAATTACAGTCAATTTAGTGGGGAACAACGGCTGAAACTTTTAAAATACCATTATATAGAATCTCTGTCAACACATGGACCCATATTAAAAATCATCGACAACTATGTCTTCCACACTCTAAGAACAACCAATGTAAAATAACATACCCTTCGGGCGAAAATGAAGCTAAAACCGTTAAAAAATAAATTAGGCGGTAAAATTATCCACGTTATGATACTCCACTCATATACCAAAAAGTGGACCAATATCGACACTATTCTGCAAAATAGTATATGGCGGCTATGTCAAAACATGGACCTATATTGGAAATTTTTTGAGAAGAAGTTCTTTACCCACTAAGAACTCGAAATGCCTATATTCAGGAAAATGCATCTAAAGCATTCAAAATATCGAAAACTGGGGCCATAAAAAGCGTGGAACGTACCGAACATTTCAGGAGTAGTCGATAATGTTACACATATATTCATAATATCCATCATGCTAACCTTGTGTCAAGTTCAGGAAAAAAAGAGAATTGATAAATTGATTAGATATGTTTTCTCCATCTATCATCTAATATAATTAATGTTTCCATTAATTGAAATAATTATTCGATTTTATTATTTGTTTAAACAAAAATTTTCCATAAAACTACACATAAACAATTGGATAGAACGCGATAATAACTCACTGTCTCTGGCTGCATCCGTAGCACAGAATATAAAAGTCAAGGTCAATTCATTTCATTACACATTTCTAACCCTTCCAGTCAAGTAGTACTTCGATTCTATTCCATTCGAATTCAATTGAAATGATTAATTTTCCGACACTTTTTATTTTTTATCAATTCGCCCCTCATCACCAATGCATTCTTCGTTCCTCTCATTCATTCATAAATCATGCTCGTCTTTCAGCTGTTGGCATTATTTGTGTTGCTGCTGCTGCATATTTTGAAAATCATTTCATAAAAAAGCAATAATAAAGAATATAAAAACAACAACACACTTAATG
>NW_026885477.1:0-6697 GCF_032173495.1 Musca vetustissima
TTTCAGGGACAAGGCGTGGATTTTTTAAAGAATATTTTTTCAGGGACAAGGCGTGGATTTTTTAAAGAATATTTTTTCAGGGACAAGGCGTGGATTTTTTAAAGAATATTTTTTCAGGGACCAACACAAGGCGTGGATTTTTTAAAGAATATTTTTTCAGGGACAAGGCGTGGATTTTTTAAAGAATATTTTTTCAGGGACAAGGCGTGGATTTTTTAAAGAATATTTTTTCAGGGACAAGGCGTGGATTTTTTAAAGAATATTTTTTCAGGGACAAGGCGTGGATTTTTTAAAGAATATTTTTTCAGGGACAAGGCGTGGATTTTTTAAAGAATATTTTTTCAGGGACAAGGCGTGGATTTTTTAAAGAATATTTTTTCAGGGACAAGGCGTGGATTTTTTAAAGAATATTTTTTCAGGGACAAGGCGTGGATTTTTTAAAGAATATTTTTTCAGGGACAAGGCGTGGATTTTTTAAAGAATATTTTTTCAGGGACAAGGCGTGGATTTTTTAAAGAATATTTTTTCAGGGACAAGGCGTGGATTTTTTAAAGAATATTTTTTCAGGGACAAGGCGTGGATTTTTTAAAGAATATTTTTTCAGGGACAAGGCGTGGATTTTTTAAAGAATATTTTTTCAGGGACAAGGCGTGGATTTTTTAAAGAATATTTTTTCAGGGACAAGGCGTGGATTTTTTAAAGAATATTTTTTCAGGGACAAGGCGTGGATTTTTTAAAGAATATTTTTTCAGGGACAAGGCGTGGATTTTTTAAAGAATATTTTTTCAGGGACAAGGCGTGGATTTTTTAAAGAATATTTTTTCAGGGACAAGGCGTGGATTTTTTAAAGAATATTTTTTCAGGGACAAGGCGTGGATTTTTTAAAGAATATTTTTTCAGGGACAAGGCGTGGATTTTTTAAAGAATATTTTTTCAGGGACAAGGCGTGGATTTTTTAAAGAATATTTTTTCAGGGACAAGGCGTGGATTTTTTAAAGAATATTTTTTCAAAGACAATGGATTTTTTAAAGAATATTTTTTCAGGGACAAGGCGTGGATTTTTTAAAGAATATTTTTTCAGGGACAAGGCGTGGATTTTTTAAAGAATATTTTTTCAGGGACAAGGCGTGGATTTTTTAAAGAATATTTTTTCAGGGACAAGGCGTGGATTTTTTAAAGAATATTTTTTCAGGGACAAGGCGTGGATTTTTAAAGATAATTTTTTTAGGAACACCACAAGGCGTGGATTTTTTAAAGAAGATTTTTTTAGGAACACCACAAGGCGTGGATTTTTTAAAGAAGATTTTTTAGGAACACCACAAGGCGTGGATTTTTTAAAGAAGATTTTTTAGGAACACCACAAGGCGTGGATTTTTTGAACAAAATTTTGTTATGAACCAACACAAGGCGTGCATTTTTTAGGAAGATTTAAGGGCTAAACTATGGCATGAATGTTAGCATATCATTTAAATTTTCCTCGTATATACCAATTAAAATCCTAAACATTACATATGAATCTCAACATTGTTTACACACAAATACAACCAAACACAAACTCCCAACAAATTAACCAAAGCGTAACACCTGCATTGAATAGCGCGTTAAATTGGACACATTAGGGAGAGAGTCACGGCGTAGCTAAAGAGTCTAAAACAACTAGTTTTTGTTGTTGTTTTTTTTTTGCATTTTTAAATGCAAATGTTTTAGCTTAAAAGCTATAACATTTTGCGATTAGTTCCGTTTAGTGGAGTTTGAATAGTTTTAAGTGTCATTGTTCGCCCAGCTTACGAAGTGAGTTTTGCTGCAAAATAAAAACTATATTTTTGTAATAAACTCCTAGGTAAAAATCGGTTCAGGGTTATTTAAATGGCGATGGGCAGGTTTTTTAAGATAATCGGATATTTTTTATTTTGTATTTTTCTTTTCAAATACAGAGGATTATTTTTTATTCATTCGGCTTTAATAAAAAATTTGAAAAAAAATCTAGCAAAACAATTTAAAATGTTTTTCATAAGCGATATTGGTTGAAAGTATCTGTGGCATAAGTGGAATGAATATCATTGAGTTTGATATAAAAATATACATACTAACTTTTTACATCAAACAGCTGTTCGGATTATATATAATCTTATACGATGTTGCAAAGAAGTCGAAAAAAAAAATACCAGAAGGAGATTATCCTCTGAGCAACCAAAAATGTGAGTTATAGGAAATCCGATTGGGCAAAACAGGAACTAACACAAGTCTTGGATTTTAAATAATATTTATTAAGGACTATAATTAGTTGTGGACTTTAAAGAAATATATATTTTTTCAAGGACTAAAATACGACGTGTTTTTTTCAAAAATATTAAAAAATATATATTTGTAGGAAGCCCTATATGTTCAAGAGCCTTTAAATTTGTTACGGAAAACATTTTTTAAAATATAAAGCAGTGAGCGGAGCATTATTGTCGGACGAGGCTGACCATATGCTACCCCACACAACTATCACTGAGCAAATATTGCTGAAATATATTCTGGGTAATATTTCACGATACCGGTTAGATATTAACATCTCCTCCGCATCATTTGACCCGCAAAATATTGAACGATCATTATTAACACTAGAAAGACTGGAATTTTGTATATACCTATATTGCCTAAAATCGGCCAAAATGACCCCATTCTGAAAGAATTTTTATTGTGTAAAGAAATTTTTTTAAACTTATTTTTTAAATTATTTACAATCATTCAAAACGTTGTTATTATTTGTTTTCGGTAAGAGGGCTCTCGTGTTTCCCTTTTTGAAAAATAAGAGCGAGGACAAAATGTTCGAGAAAGAGTAAGTGTTTAATCTAAGAGTGAAATCGACTGGAAATATAAAATTTGTTTTTCCCGATTTTTGTGTTCGATTGTGTTTCTAGAGTAGAAAACGGGTTTCGATGTTGTTGTACTGATCTGGGCATATAAGAAATTTACTTTATACAATAATAACAGTAGTTTGATTATTTAATATTTCACAAGAGGTCAAAATGACCGATTTTAGGCAATATAGGTATAGCACATGTGAATACGGGGAATGAAAGAGGGAGGGAAGCAGCTACTATGATTAATAAACTTAGTTATATGTGGTACAAAAAGTCACCAAATTTTAAAAAGCTTTGTCATAATATACACAAAAGCCGGTCAAAATGACCGCCTTCGGCAATCTAGTGTTAATTGCTTGGTCAGATCGTGTTTCCATGGAAACTTTCTGATGTTCGGCTTATAATTTTTCGGTTCCTCTCATACACTGCATATCATCTGATCTTTACCGAGGTTACTAAATAATGTCAGAGTAAGGAGACACCTGTAAATATTTAAGCATAACGCCCACATCCAGTTAGATACGTCATTATAATTACTATCAATTTAAAGACGAACCTTGGATATCCCATTAAATTTTAGGATATCTTATCAAATTTTAGGGTCTATGTCCTTGAGGGGTAGCTATATGCGCCACAGAATACCAATTTTCACTTTTTCCCACAAAAAGTCTTCAGCCAAGCTTTTAATATGGTCATACGCTCGCTTTATGTAAAATTTCGTGTTGGTTGGATCATAATTGTTGCCTCTAGAGCGACAAGGAAATTAGACAAAAATAAAGTTTTTGGTCCATTTCATCACCTAAATATCAACCGATCATAACCAAAAGCAATGCAAAATTTCGTGACGATTGGTCCATAACTGTGGCCTGTATCGTGTTTACAAATTATAATGGACAGACGGTCGGACGGAAGGACACGTCTAGATCGACTCAGCTAGTCGAGATATGACGATCGGTATAATAAACGGCGGGTATAGTACCAAATTTCGAGGCGTTACAAACTCTTGGGGCCACAGAAAGCCATAATTCCTTAGCAATTTACATTGAATTTGGTTGGAAAATATGAAAAAGAGCTTCAGAACACCGAAAATTGGGCGGGAACTTCGAGAATGGGTGCTCTATATATTAGGTTGGGGAAAAGGAAATCCATTATTTTTAAATGAACGGGGATAGGACTTTATTTAACATGCTTCGGAATGTCCGATTTGGGCCAAATATGTATGATTTGTTGCAATTTTAATGGTAACTTCATAATGCCTCTCTCATAGAAGTCCTGCTCTCTATTTGCAAAAAACTCTAGAAGTCGATTTTCACAATCCTCCCTAGAAACCAATTTTTTATCATTAAGGAATTTTTGCAATGCAAGAAAAAATTATGATCGTTTGGTGCCAAGTCCGGATTGTATGGCGGAAGAGTAAAACTTCCCAGCCAAGCTCCCGAAGAGTGTGGCGAGTCACTGTAGTTGAGTGTGGCATGTTGGCCAATTCTAGCCGTTTCTGGTCAATTGCTATCTTCAAATGGTCCAGTTGTTGACAGAATATAGCGTTTGGCCATATGGAAGCAACTCATAATAACTAATCCCCTTCGAGTCCCACTAAATGTATAGCAAAAGCTTCCTGGCCGTTAATCCTGGTTTGGCCAGCGTATGATGTGCTTCACCGCTCTTTGACACCATCGTTTTCGCACAGGGTTATCGTATGTGATCCATTTCTCATCTCCAGTCACGTTCCGTTTAAGAAATGGGTCTATCTCATTCCGTTTGTTCAAGGCTTTGCAAATGGAAAATCAATACATCCTATTTTTTCTGTTGATTGGTATGGCACCAAAACATCTTCGAAGCTTCTTTTTGAATCCAGCTTTGTGTAAATGGTTTAAAACACTTTTATGGTCGATTTTCAGGTCCTGGGCGATGTTACGACTGCTAACATGCTGGTCATCATCGATCATTTCTCCGATTTTATCGACATTTTTGACGACCGGCCTAATGGATTTATTTTCCCCCAACATAATATATTGCGAGCTTCATCGTGGTTTTTATTGGAGGTACACAGGTACATACAGAAATCATAAATATGCTATGGGGTCTTCTGAGAATATTTCGAGTTTTAGGAAACCGAAAACCTACGCCTTGGATAGTATTTAAATAAGTATTTTTAAACAAGTAAAAAATATACCAGTCGGTGCGTCAACAGATATATACCTTGAGCCTTCGAAATTTTTCGAAAATACACACAGCTTTTATTTTGTTTTTAACAAAATCGGTTATTCAATTCGCTTCAAATTAAATTTAAAATGTTGACTCTTTGTGGTAGAGATACCCGAAGGAGAGACCTTCAGAATAAATATTAATTTTCATAAAAATTTTGAACATTTTGTGGGGGAGAAGGAGTGGGCCAATTAGTCCCATATTCGAACTTGATCAGGGCTTGGTTCAAATCGGACATACCTTTCTTCTGATATTGGATTTATAAATTTTTAAAAATTTTACCATTTGTGAGAAGAGGATTGACGGGTGCCACTTTCGGAATTAATATTAATTGTCATAATTTTTTTTTCGATTTTGTGGGGGTTATACCAGAAGGACCATTTATTCCCACTTGGTAGCTTGGTAAACTTGTGCGCCGTTTGCTTCAAATCAGACATTCGATTCGCCTGATATTGAATTTATAAATATTGAAAATGTTGCCCATTTTGTGGGTGAGGTACCAGAAGGAGTGACAAATTAGACCCATATTCGGACTTGATCTAGACTTAGTTAATAAAGGGTGATTTTTTTGAGGTTAGGATTTTCATGCATTAGTATTTTACAGATCACGTGGGATTTCAGACATGGTGTCAAAGAGAAAGATGCTCAGTATGCTTTGACATTTCATCATGAATAGACTTACTAACGAGTGTTCGGTTCGAAATGTGTTTCGCGCTTTACGTCCGATTTATGGTCTACATAATCGACCAAGTGAGCAAACAATTAATGCGATTGTGACCAAGTTTCGCACTCAGTTTACTTTATTGGTCATTAAACCAACCACACGAATGCGTACAGTGCGTACAGAAGAGAATATTGCGTCTGTTTCTGAGAGTGTTGCTGAAGACCGTGAAATGTCGATTCGCCGCCGTTCGCAGCAATTGGGTTTGTGTTATTCGACCACATGGACGATTTTACGCAAAGATCTTGGTGTAAAACCGTATAAAATACAGCTCGTGCAAGAACTGAAGCCGAACGATCTGCCACAATGTCGAATTTTCAGTGAATGGGCCCTAGAAAAGTTGGCAGAAAATCCGCTTTTTTATCGATAAATTTTGTTCAGAGATGAGGCTCATTTCTGGTTGAATGGCTACGTAAATAAGCAAAATTGCCGCATTTGGAGTGAAGAGCAACCAGAAGCCGTTCAAGAACTGCCCATGCATCCCAAAAAATGCACTGTTTGGTGTGGTTTGTACGCTGGTGGAATCATTGAACCGTATTTTTTTCAAAGATGCTGTTGGACGCAACGTTACGGTGAATGGCGATCGCTATCGTTCGATGCTAACAAACTTTTTGTTGCCAAAAATGGAAGAACTGAACTTGGTTGACATGTGGTTTCAACAAGATGGCGCTACATGCCACACAGCTCGCGATTCTATGGCCATTTTGAGGGAAAACTTCGGAGAACAATTCATCTCAAGAAATGGACCGGTAAGTTGGCCACCAAGATCATGAGATTTGACGCCTTTAGACTATTTTTTGTGGGGCTACGTCAAGTCTAAAGTCTACAGAAATAAGCCAGCAACTATTCCAGCTTTGGAAGACAACATTTCCGAAGAAATTCGGAAAAGTTGCCCAAAATTGGACTTTCCGAATGGACCACC
>NW_026885478.1:0-6853 GCF_032173495.1 Musca vetustissima
TCTCGTTGCCTTGTGCCTGTTACAAACATATGCACAAAGACATAATACCCTTACCACAGTGTGGTGAAGGGTATAAAAACTATATCGAAATCTATACCGATTTCGTCGAAACTTGTCACACATTAGGTTATACTAATTTCAGTATATTTTGTGCATATCGCCCAAATTTTGAATTCTTGGTGCATCATTTACTAAAAACCGGGAGAAAGTATATACAAATTTGAACCGATTTCAACTCAACTTTACACATGCTAGGTTATTTTAACTTCAGTACATTTTGCGTCAATCGGCCTTTGGTGTACCATTTACTTTAAATCGGACGAAACTATGTATGGGAGCTATATCTAAATCGGAACCGATTCCAACAAAACTTGGCAAAGGTTAGACAATACTAATTTAAGTATGTTGTGCAAAGAGAGACTTGCCAGAGATTATTTTATATCAACTACAGTTTATTGTACAAAATTGGCAATCGGAAAAACTTTGGATCTTTAGTGCACAATTTACATAAAATCGAAAAAAATACATATAGATGTGGCCCGGCCCAGGAGAGCTATATCTAAATCTAAACGTATTTTCACGAAACTTAGCACACATCATTCTAGATTTAATTTAGTACGCTATGCCAAATTTCGGGCAAATCGATATATATAGGGACTTTGGTGCACGATTTACATTAAATCGGACGAAAACATATATGTGAGCTATATCTAAATCTGAACCGGTTTTTGCCAATTTCATTTGCCAATTTGCCGATTTTTCCCAATTTCAATAGCATGCCTCTTAGTTGACTCACGTACACCAAAAAGGAATCATGGCTGAATATTTTGTACAACAAATAAATAAAAAAATGTTATCAACAGCGTAAGACAAATTTAGCAAGTAAGGATAAAAAATTATTTATTTGAGGAGTCAGAAGAAAGGTGGCGTGGTGGTGCACTCAGCAACACTGATAAAATTCGATTCTATATAAGATTCAGCGCAAATCCTGGATTGCAAAATGGTATAGCCACAGATATTGGAGTATATCAAACAACTGTGTCGCGAACAATTGCGGATGTTGCAAAACTTTTATCTGCCAAAGCAAGCGAGCGGGTAAAATTCCAGAAAGATACATATCAAATAAAAGATGGTCAAATGAAATGGCAAACAAATTATTGCTTTCCATTTGCAATTGGAGTTATTACTGTCCTTTTTTCAAGTAAATATTTATTTTTTAATTTTTTGTACTAAAAATGTTGATATATCGGCAGTTTCTATTTTATAATTAGTATTTACTACTACTTCTATTTCACTTCCACTTGACGACATGTTAGCACTTCAATAACAATTAGAAGTTTGATCTCAATTTGCTCAAGTAATTTCAATTGGTTTGAACTCATTTTTATGCATACGAAATTGAGAAAAAGCTGTTGCTGTTCGATCTAACTCAATTTACGAGGAATTGCTTACTTGACTCAACTCATTGCTTTTACTCGTTTTTATGCATGAGACCCATTGTATACATATTCTCTCGTTTTCTTTTGCCTGTTACAAACATGAATGGTAAAAAAGTAATTATAATAAAACCAGTGAGCGGGGCCGACCATATTGTATTCAACACAACTACCAACACCATCTAACTTTATGCGGTTCTATATTTCAAGGAGTAATAACAATGTTAGTGCAAAATTTCAAACATCTATCTTAAATATTGCGATCCCTATAATGATTTCAAGAGACGGACATGGCTTTATTGACATCAAATTTTAATCAAGTTTAATAAACACTCCACCTTATGGCGGATGAAATATAAAAATGGTTTTGGTTTTGGACACTTTATTGTAAGCCTTACATATGAGCAAAAAGGTACCGTACGACTTTCGTTAATTGTAATCAATCATTTCTTATCAATCTAAAATGAATTGCTTACAATTTCACCATCAATACTAAGCTTGAACGAATATTATTGTTTGAGTGTAGATACTACTACAGCAAATGAAACCGGTGCTAGATTTATATTCTGTGTATATAGTGATTTTTGGTTCTGTTGTTTTTTTTTCTGTTCTCTGTTTCGTATTGACTTTCCTCTCAAAATATTTAAGTTGGCCGTGACTAAACAGTTTAAAGTGCAAACATTCAAGTAATTTGTATACGATACAAGTTCCTAATGTTATGCTCTTGCAGTACAGATGCATGACGAAGGAAACCCTTCGTTTTCTTGCACAGGTATATGAAGACAATAGTGTATTATACTTTTTTGCAACAAAATAATAATTGCTGGATTTTAAAAAAAGAAAATTCTTGTCATAGCCCATCAAGGCGTGGATTTTTAAAAAATACTTTTTTTCAAAGCCTATCAAGGCATGGATTTTCAAAAAATACTTAAATTTTTTTTTTCATAAAAGACATAAAATTTAAAAAAAAAATAATTTTTTATAAAGCACATGGATTTTTAAAAAATATATTTTTTTCTTAAAGGACAAAAATTTTATAAAGATGATTTTTTTGTGTTTTAATTTTTCTATTTGTTAAATTATCACATATTCATGAAGTACTGCCGTAATCATGGTATCATTATTTTAATAAATCAAACGTGAACCTTTTTTACCACTTAATATCAAACTTTTACTCCCTTTAATAATTGCCACCACGTCTGTGCTGTTGTCATCTTTCAACAAGAGTGTTAACCTTTCTTCATTTTTTTACTCTATACACTGCTACGCAACGATGACAAATGAGGGGTGAGTTCTGATCCTTACCAGGGTTATAATTGCCTTAATTTTTCTTTTGCTAAAAAGCTTTATTGTGTTACAAATCTACAGCAAGTCTGTTAAATAATGCGAGCGTGTTACTTTAATTCATTGCCGAAATGAATCAAATGTTTCAACGGGTCAACGAGCCTTTGATTGACAAAGGACGACAAAACAATTACCCTGGAGTTTGCTTAGGACTGTCAAGTATCTATTACCGTGGAGTTTGCTTAGAACTGTCAAATATCTATTTTTTACAATTTCGCTAAAAAAGATTATCTCAACCAGGCATTGTTAAATAGAGAGGATTGCAAGGGAAAGGTTAATGATTTAATGTCTGTAAAATAAATAAAAATTCAACCAGGATGAATTGTATTTTCTTTGGAAAACCTTATATTCCGCCAAGTTTTCTATAGAAAATCTTCATTACTATAAGGTTTTCTATAGAAAATCTTCATTTCACCCTGGCTGAATAAGGTTTTCTATAGAAAATCTTCAATTCAGCCTGGCTGAATAAGGTTTTCTATAGAAAATCTTCATTTCAGCCTGGCTGAATAAGATTTTCTGTAGAAAATCTTCGTTTCAGCCTGGCTGAATAAGATTTTCTATAGAAAATCTTCATTTCAGCCTGGCTGAATAAGATTTTCTGTAGAAAATCTTCGTTTCAGCCTGGCTGAATAAGATTTTCTATAGAAAATCTTCATTTCAGCCTGGCTGAATAAGATTTTCTATAGAAAATCTTCATTTCAGCCATTCACGTACTTTCAGAATATATACACCCTATGCCGAAGAACAAACTTTGCTAAACGGATTTTCTCGATTTTCCAGTGACAGTGGGGAGTCTGTGTAGAAAACGCCATGTTGTGGAAAAAAGTGGGGACTCTGTGTAGAAAACGCCATATTGCGCAAAAACTAAAATGGATGCAGTATGGAGACCCACATCAATTGTAAGGTCTCGAAATGTACTTTCAGAATATATACACCCTATGCCGAAAAACAAACTTTCGCCTAACGGACTTTCTCGATTTTCATTTTAAGTCTCAGGACAGTGGGGACTCTGTGTAGAAAACGCCATATTGCGCAAAAACTAAAATGGATGCAGTATGGAGACCACATCAGTTGAAAGGTCTCGAAACGTACTTTCAGAATATATACACCATATACCGAAGAAAAAACTTTGCTAAACGGATTTTCTCGATTTTCCAGTGACAGTGGGGAGTCTGTGTAGAAAACGCCATGTTGTGGAAAAAAGTGGGGACTCTGTGTAGAAAACGCCATTTCATCCTGGCTAAATAGGGTTTTCTATAGAAAATCTTCATTTCAGCCGGGCTGAATAAGGTTTTCTATAGAAAATCTTCATTTCAGCCGGGCTGAATAAGGTTTTCTATAGACAATCTTCAATTCAGCCTGGCTGAATAAGGTTTTCTATAGAAAATCTTCAATTCAGCCTGGCTGAATAAGGTTTTCTATAGAAAATCTTCAATTCAGCCTGGCTGAATAAGGTTTTCTATAGAAAATCTTCAATTCAGCCTGGCTGAATAAGGTTTTCTATAGAAAATCTTCAATTCAGCCTGGCTGAATAAGGTTTTCTATAGAAAATCTTCAATTCAGCCTGGCTGAATAAGGTTTTCTATAGAAAATCTTCAATTCAGCCTGGCTGAATAAGGTTTTCTATAGAAAATCTTCATTTCAGCCTGGCTGAATAAGGTTTTCTGTAGAAAATCTTCATTTCAGCCGGGCTGAATAAGGTTTTCTATAGAAAATCTTCATTTCAGCCGGGCTGAATAAGGTTTTCTATAGAAAATCTTCATTTCAGCCGGGCTGAATAAGGTTTTCTATAGAAAATCTTCATTTCAGCCGGGCTGAATAAGGTTTTCTATAGAAAATCTTCATTTCAGCCGGGCTGAATAAGGTTTTCTATAGAAAATCTTCATTTCAGCCTGGCTGAATAAGGTTTTCTATAGAAAATCTTCAATTTAGCCTGGCTGAATAAGGTTTTCTATAGAAAATCTTCAATTCAGTTTTTTTTTTTGTTTTTTAAGGAACATCTTTTGACTTGACACATTTTTCGCATTTGAATATTGCAATATTAATATGCATTAAATTAACGAAAAACGAACCTTGTTCGAAATCTCATAAAATATACATAAAATCGATGGAAGACTATAAAACGCTTTTCAACAATTTAATGATTTAATAATTAGTTTGTTAATATTCATCTTTTGTCGTTCATTCGTCCTTTTCATGGAACTAGAAAACAAAATATGATGCCAGAACTGTAAGGGGAGTGGGGGAGGTAATTGTTTTTACGAATATCTTAAAATTTCTTATTAAAGTAATAAAGATTGTATTACAAAAAAACTGTATAGCCCAAAATTGCTAAGCAATAACTTGACCCTCAACATATTTAATTAAAAAAAAAAGAATGTTGTTCCTCGATATACCGTTTATTATTAATGTGCGAACTGAGGCACACGTTTACTTCGTTTAATGAGCCTGAAAAATGTATCAACACAATTATTGTGTTTATGTTTGTTTAGTCCCAAACTTAGGTCTATTATGACCTAAATGATGTAGACGTAAACATTTTGAGGAAACACCAAATACCAACATAATTAAACATAATTACTTCGACAAAGTAAGTTATACGTGTTAATCGTTCGGAAGTTGGCCAATGTCGTTAATAGACATCGTAAATTTTGCAAAATTGTATGATATCGATTGCAGATTAAAATGCTTACGTTTTTAAAATTTTTAAAAATTATTGAATAAGGTATTAAACACACCCCTACTAGGAGGTGGTTTCGATGCTTATCCGGATCTAATGGACTAGAAAATACACGTTGATACTTGATGGAAGCCCAGTCCTGTTATAGCTAACCTGCTAATTTTCAAATTTCTAAACATAAATTATCCATATTAGAAATTTATAATCGAACAACTCGAAAGGTATGGCTACACTATTAATACACCTTCAAATGCTAACACATTTTACTGCGATCACGTAAGGAGGCTATAGGAGCCTCAATACCATAATCTAGCATAAGCATATATTTCATACACCCGACAAATAACACTGACAATCTGACTTTGACGTCTTCATTCGTTTGTATTCGATTCGACCTCTGTTTCCGACGTCTTCTATTCGATATGGAAGACTTCTGACGCAGACTTCTTATTTCCTATAGAAAACCTCTTTCTCAGACGTCTAACCCAGCACAGTGATCTTGCCTTTAATTCATGTTTATTTTTCTCCTCGCCGATTGTCACAATTTGGCATCGTTTTCTTTGACGTATGGCTTAATTTTCTTTGCACACTATCCTACTCTCACATATAACCAGAATAAAACAAAATAGTCCATATACCTTCAATTGGATAGAATTATATATCTGTCTCATTGTATTTTCCAATATTTAAAAGTAAAATACCAGCCTTTCTTTCTCAATTTAAAAACCACATCTAAGAATATTGTTCTTCAAAAGTGAGACGGACTGGATAGGATTATCAAAATGTACATCTGTGGTTTATTGGTGTGTGTGTGTGTACATGGGCATTATATAGATGTCCATAACAAATATCAACTGCTTGGATATGTGTGTCAGAGGTCAGTGGGTCCGAGTTCTAGTGTGAGTGAGTGCTTATGTATGAAAGTGCGAATGTGTGAAACAACTTGATTGCAATATAATGTTGTAAACCTTTGTCAGCATCAAATGTCAACCACATTAAAGTATCAAATTGTGTTATTTTTTGTAATACAAAGAGACCAAATAACAGCAGATGAAGGTAGACAGCCGAGATCGACAACAACAAAAACATATGCACACACACACAATTTCAACATATTGAAAGGCAATGACACATTCTATCAACACTTATCTATTTACAGAAAAATCACACAAACATGTAAAAAAGATAGGGGTAAATATTTTTGAAGTTGGTTTTCGTTTATTTATACGAGGTAAGCAATACAAATTTAGAAACTTTGTTTGGGGGTAAAAATAATCACAAATATTTTACAAACATGGATGTTTAGTATGAAACATAGAAACAATTGATATTAATTGGCATATACACATGTTCGGTTGAGAGAAGTAACAAACATCCAATATTAATTTTAGTT
>NW_026885479.1:0-6782 GCF_032173495.1 Musca vetustissima
TTTTATGAAAAGTGGTCATTTTCATTCATTAAATAGAAAACAGCAAAAACAACGACGACTACAACAATATATAGGCGGACACTTGGTAAACCTGAGCCTGGGTATTGTGCAATATAATATGCCACTCATCATTTAACTGGGTAAAGGGTGGGGGTATTTTGGAGAGCGATATGTAGTTGCATGTCGAAAAAAAGTGAAAATCCATGTACAAATGTTATGAACCGAATGATATGCGCTGGGGAATGGAAAGGTGTTCGAATGTAGCGGATAGACAGTCCTGACTATAGCATCCACATCAGAGATTAATTTTGCCCATTTTCATCACTCAGACATCTCCTCCTCCTCCTCGGCTCACAGTTAGTGTTCAACCAGGCGGCCATATTAAAGTTGCCAACACGTTAATTAATTGCACAGAAATTATAATAAACTTACTCCCGGATAAATGTGTGTGTGTTAAACACACACACACATACATATATTTGAATGTTGGTGTTATATGATATGCATGGATGGTTGAATGGATAGCAAACAGCAGCTGCAACAATGGGAGAGAAAAACTTAATCCACGACTTATATTTGTAAATCCACCCCTTATATAGACCTCGTAAAATCGGAAGGGAAATTATCTGGCACATCGTCGGAAAATTCAGCCTTCATGAAGAAACATCCGACAACGGCCTGAGGTTGATTGACTTCGCGGCAGCAACAAACATGGTTGTTAGCAGCACCAGATTCAAGCACCTCGATATACACAAGGCCACCTGGATTTCTCCTGATCAAGCAACGAGAAATCAAATTGATCATGTTGTGATAGACGGAAGGCATTCATCCAGTGTATTAGACGTTCGATCGATGCTAGGAGGGAATATCGATTCGGACCACTACCTTGTAGAAGCCAAGGTTTGCACTCGTCTTAATGTAGCAGCAAAGGTGCGACCTAAATCAACACGGAAACTCGACGTCGAAAAGCTGCAAACACAACAGGTAGCCGAGGCCTACTCCGCTCAACTTACCCAACTGCTGGACGCAAGCACTTCTTATCCCGATAATAGTATAGAAGCACAATGGCAAAGAATTGCCCATTCCCTACCAACTGCAGCAAAAACAACACTTGGGTACCAAAAACCACCACCAAGAAACCCATGGTACGATCAGGAGTGTCGTAATGCTACTGATGTGAAAAAACGCAACGTATAGGGCAACCCTGCAGACAGTAGCAACACGTAATGTGATGGAGAATTATCAGGGGAAAATGGGAGAGGAGAAACGTGTTTTCAGAAAAAAGGAAGAAAAAACAAGAACAAGTGAAAAAGCGTTAATTTCGGCCGGGCCGAACTTTGGATACCCTCCACCATAGATATACTGACAGGTACTAGAAATGAAAATAAAGGGAACATACCAAAATGTAGACCTATACCGACATGTCTAAAAACGGATTATGTAAACCATAATACAAATTTCAGAAATTTTTAATTGATAATTCAAATTCGAAGATGGGGAATATCGGTCCACTCCTTCTGAAACCTCCACACAGGGCCTAGGTGTAAATGCGGCTACAGTTCATTATCGAACCTTAGGTTCTAATTTTTTATCTCGCTATCCTCTGCAGGTGAAATGATTACAATAGAGTCTTAGAACCAAACTCAAAACGCGGAACAAATCAGATAACTATTTTAATATAAAAAAAAGGGGGTTATATGGGGACTACCCCAAAAAGGGGGCGAATATTAATCATTTTTGGTAGAGAGATTTGTTACCATATACGACTACAAAATACCAAATTGCAGCAAATTCGGTTGAACAACGCGCTCAAGAACCCCAGAATACCGAAAATTGGGGGTACCCTTATATGGGGGCTATCCGAAAAAATGGACCTATTTTCATAATTTTTTGTGGAGAGATTTGGTACCTATAAAGAACTGAAAATACTAAATTACAGCTAATTCGGCGGAAAAATACGATCAAAATCCCCAAAATACTAAAAATTGGGAGGTACCGTTATATGGGGGCTACCAGAAAAAGTGGACCTATATTTATAATTTTTAGTGGAGACATTTAGGACCCAATACGAACCTAATGTAGCAAATTTCAGCGAATTCGGCTGAAAATCGCGCTCAAGAACCCCAAAATACCGAAAATTGAGGGGTACCCTTATATGGGGGCTACCCGAAAAAAATGGACCTATATACATAATTTTTTGTAGAGAGATTTGGTGCCTATTAAGAACTCAAAATAATAAATTACAGCCAATTCGGTGGAAAAATACGACCAAAACCACCAAAATACTGAAAATTAGGAGGTACCGTTATATGGGGGCTACCAGAAAAAGTGGACCTATATTTATAAGTTTTTGTGGAGACATTTAGTATCCAATAAGAACCCAATGTACCAAATTTCAGCGAATTCGGCTGAAAAACGCGCTCAAGAACCCCAAAATACCGAAATTTGGCGGGTACCCTTATATGGGAGCTATGCCTAAACGTGGACCTATATATCCCATCTTCGAACTTGACCTGCCTGCAGACAAAAGACAACCCTATGCAAAATTTCAGCACCCTATATCAATTCCTTCAGAAGATAGCGTGATTACAACAGACGGACGGACGGACATGGCTAGATCGTCTTAGAATTTTACCCTGATCAAGAATATATATACTTTATAGGTCGGAAATGAATATTTCGATGAGTTACAAACGGAATGACAAAATTAATATACCCTCCATACTATGGTGGAGGGTATAAAAACGTGAGCGTGAGCTAATCGAGATGTACATCAGTCAGAATGAAGTCCGGACATTTTACCAACGTGTAAAACTCCAAACCGAAGGCTTTGGCGCAGGCACATCCTCCTGTAGAGATGAAGAATGGAGACTGGTGACAGATACTGACAGCGTGTTGGGGATCTGGAATCAAATAGTGGCGGTGACGAAGATAATCCAGAACCAATAAGAGTCGACAGTATAGAGTGTATACCACCAAGCCAAGATGAGGTCATAACAGCAATTAATCGGCTCAAGAACAATAAAGCAGCAGTAGCCGATGGGTTACCAGCCGATCTATTCAAGACTGGTGGTCAGATGCTGATCAAGAGCATGCACCAGCAGATTATGTGAAGAAGACTACCTCCAGCTCTTTCAATGAACGCGGAATATCTGCAGCTCTTTCAAAGGAAGAAGAATACCTGCAGCTCTTCTATTGAAAGAAGAAGACCTGCAGCTCTTCTACAAGAAGATGAAGACCTGCATATTTTCCACAGCTTTCCTATAGGAAGGAACTTATATGCAGCTCTCCTATAGGAAGAAGAATACCTTCAGGTCTCATATAGGAAGAAGAATACCAAAAGTTCTTCCATATGAAGATGGATACCTGCAGTTTTTCCGCAGAAAGAAGAGTACCTACATTTCTCCTCTTGGAGGAAGAAGACCTCCGGCTCTCCTATGGGAAGAATACCTGCTGCTCTTCCAGAGAAACGGGAATTCCTGCACCACTTCCATAAGAAGCAGAATACCTGCAGCTTTTTCACAGCAAGAATAATACCTTCAGTATTCATTGGAAAATAAGACCTGCAGCTCTTCTACAAGAAGAAGAAGACCTGCATCTTTTCCACAGTTTTCCTATAGGAAGGAAATTATATGCAGCTCTCCTATAGGAAGAAGAATACCTTCAGGTCTCATATAGGAAGAAGAATACCAACAGTTCTTCCATAGGAAGATGAATACCTGCAGTTTTTCCGCAGGAAGAAGAATACCTACAGTTCTCCTCTAGGAAAAATAAAACCTACATTTCTCCTCTAGGAGGAAGGTCTTTCTCCTCTAGGAGGAAGAAGACCTCCTGCTCTTCTATGGGAAGAATATCTGCAGCTCTTCCAGAGGAAGAAGAATTCCTGCAGGTCCTCCATAGGAAGCCGCAGCTCTTCCACAGCAAGAAGAATACGTATAATACGTAAGTATTCATATAGGAAGAAAATTACATGCAGCTCTAATATAGGACGAAGATAACCTCCAAGTATTCCATAGGAATAAGAATACCAGCAGCTCTTCCACAGAAGAAGACCTGCATCTCTCTCCACAGGTTTACTAAAGGAATTAGCCTTCTTCAAATCGCAAATCCTGCGTCAAATCCTATAAATGACCCACGAAAAACATATCGACACATACCACCTATTTGTCGACTATAAAGCCGCATTTGACAGCCCTATCCGTTCAGAGGTGTTTAAAGCCATGTCTACGTTCGGCATTACTGCAAAATTAATACGGCTGTGCAGGATAACTTTAACTGGCACAAGGTCAGCAGTTAAAGTCGGAAAGGACCTATCGCAGCCCTTCAATACCGAACGAGGATTCAGACAAGGTGACAGTTTGTCGTGTGATCTGGAAAAGGTCATACGAGACGCAAAGGTGATCAGAAATGGCGCTCTGTAAACTAAACAACACATGTTACTCCCCTACGCCGATGACATCGATATAATGGGTCGAACATTGCGTGCGATAACAGCCACCTTTGAACAAATTGAGAAGGAGTCTGCCAAAGTGGGTCTGGCAGTAAACGGTGAGAAGACCAAGTTGATGGTATCAACGCGCAAGACGTCCAGTAGAGTCGCACCAACTGTGGAACATGAGAACTACAGCTTCGAGGTTGTTAAGGAATTTATATACCTTGGTACCGCCATAAATAAAACGAATGACATCCGGTTTGAAATTCGGAGAAGGATTGTGATGGCCAACAGATGCTACTATGGTCTAAGCAAGCAGTTTAGAAACAAGGCCACCTCCCGCCAGACCAAACTCACACTTTACAAGACGCTGATACCACCCGTGCTGTTATATGGATCTGAAGCATGGGTACTTGCGCAAGCACATGAGGCAGCTCTTGGTGTGTTTGAGAGAAAAATTCTCCGAAAGATCTATGGGCCGATCTGCGTTTACGGTGAATATCGGCGTCGAAGGAACCACAAGCTTTACAATTTACACGCAGACATCAACATAGTCAGTCGTATTGAGCTGTAGCGACTACGATGGCTAGGCCATGTTGTGCGAATGATTGAGAATGCTCCAGCTCAATAGGCATATAGAAGTGAGCCTACTGATGGTTCCCGAAGAAGGGGAAGGCCAGGAATCAGATGGAAAGACCAAGTAGAAAACAACATCTTGGAACGTGGTTTTTCAAATGGGAGGAGATGGGCACAAGACCGACGCACTTTTTAAAGCTCGGCTTATGGAACAACCGTTCTGTAACTAGCCAGCTAAGTAATGAAGTAGTATATAGACCTCGAAATTTTTTTTTTAAATCCACGCCTTGTATGAGACCATGAAAAAATAAATCCACTCCTTAACAGACCTCGATGCATTGATGCCATAAAAATATCTTTAAACCAGTGAGCGGGGCAGTATAGTCGGACGGGGCCGACCATACGATACCCTCCCTACACAACTACCACGGATCTCAAACTTTCTGCGGATGTTTATTCCGAGTCTGGGCAATATTTCGTGATATTTGCTCCCTCTTACCCGATTAGAGGTCAACAGCACCTCTTCCTTACACCGACATATTTTCCGATTATCAAAAGCGCTTCTAATTACTTTTCCAGTTTCCCTTTCGACGTAGGTTGTATTGTGATGTTCGGCTTTTAATTGTGGCCTATAGATAAAAAAAACAAAAATTTAAGTTTTCGGTTCATTTCATCCCAAAATTTCTATCTGATCATCACCGAAAATGATAGGCGTTCTCCTTGACCATTTCAAAGCGATCAACGCTATAGTTTCGCATTCTAGAGTCATAATGGGTTACTAAATAATATACGAATACGAAGATACCTGTAAATATTTAGGTCTAACTCCCACATCCCAGCACATGCAACAATATAATTGGTATCAATTTAAAGGTCATCCACTCCTCTTAGATATTATATCAACTTCTCGGGTCTATGTCCTTCAGGGGTAAATATATACGCTATAGAATATAAATGTTGTCATTTTTCACACAAAAGTCAGGGTCCATTTGACCCGCTAAATATTGACCGATCTTTATCAAAACAAGCATGCTTATTCTATGGCCCGATCTCCTTCTCCATGTAATAATTCGCGGTGTTTGGGCCATAATTGCGGCTTGTGGAGCAACCAGAAAAACCGACAAAAATAAAGTTTTTGATCCACATCGTCCCCTAAATATTAACCGATCTTTTCCAAAAACAATAGGGGTCTTCATTGGCCAAAACCCATCCTACATGCAAAATTTCGTGAAGATTGGCCCATAACTGTGGCCTGTATCGTGTTTACAAATTATAATGGACAGACGGACGGACGAACGGACACACATGTCTAGATCGACTCAGCTAGTCGAGATATGACGATCGGTATACCTAAAGGTGGGTCTAGGACCAATATTTCGCGGCGTTACAAACATTTGGGGCTGCACAAAGCTATAATACCCTGACAACATAGTTGTGTAGGGTATACAAATCCACGACTTGTATGAGACCATGAAAAAATAAATCCACGCCTTAATAGACCTCGATGCATTGATGCCATAAAAAATATCTTTAAAAAATCCACGCCTTAATAGACCTCAATGCATTGAAAAACCACGCCCTGTATTGATGCCATAAAAATATCTTTAAAAAATTCACGCCTTGTATGAGACTGTTTAAAACTATGTTTGTATGAGATCCTGGAACTGAAATCGATATGCAGATTTTTTTTTCTGTCCTGCTATACTTTTTGTCACCTTCTGTATATATCCCAATAGTTATTAAACGTATTAACTCTTGAAATGTGTGCATATGT
>NW_026885480.1:0-68889 GCF_032173495.1 Musca vetustissima
CATCACATATTGGTTCTGGAGTATCTTCCTCATGCCCACTATATGATACCAGAAGTTTTTCCAAATGCTCCTTCCAGATCCTTAGTACGTTGTCTGTATCTGTCACCCTGTTTCCAGGATGTACCTGCGCCAAAGCCTTCGGTTTGGTGTTTTACTCTTTGGTAAAATTTCCGGACTTCATTCTGACTTCTGTACATCTTGGTTTGCTCACGCTCAAGTTTTTTTTGTTCTTTCGACGTTTTTTCTGAAAATACGTTTCTCCTCTCTCCTTTTCTCCCGATGGTTCTCCATCGCATTACGTGTTGCTACTGTCCGCATGGTTGCCATATACGCTGCGTTTTTCATATCAGTAGCATTACGACACTCCTGATCGTACCACGAATTTCTTGATGGTGGTCTTTGGTACCCAAGTGTTGATTTTGCTGCAGTTTGTAGGGAGTGGGAAATTCTCTGCCATTAAGCTTCTATATTATTATCGGGACAAGGGGTGCATTCGTCAAGCAGTTGGGTAAGATGAGCGGAGTGCGCTTCCGCTATCTGTTGTGTTTGCAGCCTTTCGACGTCAAATGTCCATGTTACATAAGGTCGCACCTTTGCTGCTACATTAAGACGGGTGCGTACCTTGGCTACCACAAGGTAATGGTCCGAATCGATATTCGCTCCTCGGATCGATCGGACGTCTAAAACACTGGATTAATGCCTTCCGTCTATCACAACATGATAGATTTGATTTCTCTTTGTTCGATCGGGAAAAATCCAAGTGGCCTTATGTATATCGAGATGCTTGAATCTGGTGCTGCTAACTACGATGTCTTTTTGCTGCCGCGAAGTCAATCAACCTTTTGCCGTTGTCGGATGTTTCTTTATGGAGGCAGAGGCAGAATTTTCCGATGGTGGGACCAAAAATATTTTCCTTTCCGATTTTCACATTAAAATCTCCTAGCAGAATTTTAATGGCATGGTCATGGTGTCAGCGGTCATATGCAGTTTCTATGCGCTCATAAAATATTTCTTTCGTCTACTCATCTTTGTCTTCGGTTAGAGTATGGGCGCAATTGAGACTGATGTAGCAATACTTCGCTTTTATACGGATTATAGCAATTCGCTCATATACTGGAGTGAATCTTGAGACAAGGTGTTTTATTCTCCTTTTAATCATAAATTTGCAGCCAAATTCACGGATCGTTCCATGTCAGCTATAACACAGTGCGTAATCGTCTAATTTACTTACGCCTGTCCCTTTTCATCGCATTTTCTGTAAGGCAATACTGTCGGCTTTGTACTTCTTGAGTACATTCGCTAAAGCGAAAAATGGGCCTGTTCTGTACAACGTGCGCACATTCCAAGTGCAAATTCGCAGATCGTGGCCCTTTATACGCTTGCGGGGGTCGTCATCATTAGGAAAGTTTGGTTTTCTTTTTCCTTGCCTTTTCATAGTAGGGGAAGTCAGTGTCCACAATTGAGACCCACGCTTTTGTGGTCTGTAAAAATTCTTTAAAAATCCACGCCTTTGTGGTCTGTGAAAATTCTTTAAAAATCCACGCCTTTGTGGTCTGTGAAAATTCTTTAAAAATCCACGCCTTTGTGGTCTGTAAAAATTCTATAAAAATCCACGCCTTTCTGGTCTGTAAAAATTCTATAAAAATCAACGCCCTTGTGGTCTGTAAAAATTCTTTAAAAATCCACGCCTTTGTGGTCTGTAAAAATTCTTTAAAAAAACACGCCTTTGTGGTCGATATGGGGGCTGTAAAAATTCTTTAAAAAACCACGCCTTTGTGGTCGATATGGGGGCTGTAAAAATTCTTTAAAAATACTCGCCTTTGTGGTCGATATGGGGGCTGTAAGAATTCTTTAAAAATCCACGCCTTTGTGGTCGATATGGAGGCTGTAAAAATTCTTTAAAAATCCACGCCTTTGTGGTCGATATGGAGGCTGTAAAAATTCTTTAAAAATCCACGCCTTTGTGGTCGATATGGAGGCTGTAAAAATTCTTTAAAAATCCACGCCTTTGTGGTCGATATGGAGGTTGTAAAAATTCTTTAAAAATCCACGCCTTTGTGGTCGATATGGAGGCTGTAAAAATTCTTTAAAAATCCACGCCTTTGTGGTCGATATGGAGGCTGTAAAAATTCATTAAAAATCCACGCCTTTGTGGTCAAAATGTAGGCTGTAAAAATTCTTTAAAAATCCACGTCTTTGAGGTCTGTATTTTCAAATAATATTTAAAACATATTTCTTTCACAATACCTTTAAAACACTTTTTCGTTGTTCAATCTCCAAGAACTTTTAGCCCTTGAAAACAAATTAATTTTTGTCGATAATTGGTCAATCGATTATAGCCTTGGTTGAAAATGAAATTTTTGTTTTTTTGAAAACATAGTATAACAGTTAAAAAATTGAGACACGCTTATGCCTATTCATAAATGGTTGTTATTAAATGTCACTCTTAGGCCAATGGAGTATTCGCATGGGCATACTCTCTCTTCTTTTGCCCTCCAATATTCAGTAATAAAACATCATCTTTACTAATCATATTAACTTTATTTTTTTCATTTTGTTTTTGTTTCAAAACTAAAAAAAAAACAGAGAAAAATATATATGCTAGTGCTGTTATAGTGGAAAGTTTATGTATGGCTAATAGGTTTCTATTTTGTTTTCGGTTTTTGTTTCGCCTTCTCATGTTGTTGTTTTTTACTATAAAATAAAAACAACAACAAATGTTTAAAATTCCATTTGTTTTATAAATGATTTACCGGTGTTAGCCAAAGTCGTAGACGTCTTTGTGGTTGACACAGCCGAAGTGGCTGTAGTGGCCGTCTCTTTTGGTCGTCATCTCAGGTCCATTGATACTGACCTTTGTTGAAATGTTGGATTTTTTGTTTTAATATTCTCTTCTTTCATTGATTGAAATTTCTTGAAAAATTTTTTAAGACTAATATGTAATTATCATGTGTTCTAGAAGCAATACCTTCGGCACATTGGGCCGAAGGTATTGCCATAATTGACATGTTACCATATTAGAAGTCAATGTATTTGCTTTTATTTATTATTATTTTTTTTATTTTTTGAATTGAATATACAAAAAATAATAAATAATTAAAATAATTTTAAATAATATATAAGTCAATGGATTTCGAAACTGGTTTATTGTGCGATGTTCTCCAATCTACGATTACGAATTTGATTATTTAAATTATGTTGTTTAATACAAACACAGACTATATTTGTAAATAATAATAATCATAATAAATTTGGCGTTCTGATCACCTCTAGATTCCAAAAAAAAAACAAAAAAATATTTTTTACTGAAAGGCTTACAATGTCAATGAACAGATATACACATACAATAATAAAAAGAATTAAAATCTCGGTTATGTTTTGGGATGAACCTATAGTCCATGACTTGCCACCAGTTATGACCATTTGAAGCAGATCAGTGTCGTCCTACCTCACTTAAGCATTGCCAAATCAACTCAGATTTTTGTTGACTTTCAGCAATTCCGGTATAGAAACAAGTCCGGCAAAGCTACCGTAAAAAATTAGCTACACTTTTCGAACAAATCTCATAACTAGGCATATACCTTTGGCTTTTTTCAATAATCGAATTATTGTTTTTATTTGGAATCTCCAAACAAGTTCATAAATTCCTTCGGGAATATATGCACTAAACGTGCATGTCATTAAAAATCTCCTTACCGTACAGGTTTCATTTTCAAACTCATGATGATATCGTTTAAAAAAATCAATAATCGATAAATGACTTACTCGTGTCTAGAGAACTACTATCTTAAAGAATCAGCAAAGAATACAATGAACTCTAGAAACCAGTTAATAATAGGCAAACACTAGGAGTAGTTGGCCATGGAGTACACTACACTACCCTAATGTTTCATAATAGATCCATTTGTATTGAAAAAACACAATTCAGCAAGGCTGAATTGAAGTTTTCCTATAGAAAACTCTATTCAGCCAGGCTGAATATGAAGTTTTCCTATAGAAAACAAAATTCAGCAAAGCTGAATTGAAGTTTTTCTATAAAAAACACATTTCAGTAGGGCTGAATATGAAGTTTGCCTATATAAAACTCTATTCAGAAGGCTTTATTTAGAAAACTCTATTCAGCCAGGCTGAATTAAAGTTTTCCTCTGAAATGCTCCATTCAGTCAGGCTGAATTAAAGTTTTCCTCTGAAATGCTCCATTCAGTCAGGCTGAATTGAAGTTTTCCTTAAGAAAAAATCAATAATCGATAAATGACTTACTCGTGTCTAGAGAACTATTATCTTAAAGAAGCTGCAAAGAATACAATGAACTCTAGAAACCAGTTAATAATAGGCAAACATTAGGAGCAGTTGGCCATGGAGTACCCTACACTACCCTAATTTTTCATAATAGATCCATTTGGATTGAAAAAACACAATTCAGCAAGGCTGAATTAAAGTTTTCCTATAGAAAACTCTATTCAGCCATGCTGAATATGAAGTTTTCCTATAGAAAACAAAATTCAGCAAAGCTGAATTGAAGTTTTTCTATAGAAAACACATTTCAGTAGGGCTGAATATGAAGTTTGCCTATAGAAAACTCTATTCAGAAGGCTCTATTTAGAAAACTCTATTCAGCCAGGCTGAATTGAAGTTTTCCTCTGAAATGCTCCATTCAGTCCGGCTGATTTTTTTCTGAAAAATTCTATCAGTCAGTCTGACTTGAAGTTTTCTTCAGAAAAATTCTATTCAGCCTGGCTGAATTGAAGTTTTCCTATTGAAAACTCTATTCAGTCAGGCTGAATATGAAGTTTTCCTATAGAAAAGTTATCAGTCAGGCTGAATATGAAGTTTTGCTATAGAAAACTCTATTCAGCCAGGCAGAAGAACTTCACGGAATTCTTACTTTCTGCGAATGTTTATTTCGATATTTGCACCCTCTTGACCGATTAGAGATCAACAGCACCTCTTCCTTACACTGACATATTTTTCGAATATTCCCAATATTCATTACAGCCCTGCTAATTACTTATCGAGATTCCCTTCACCGTGGGTTGTGTTGTGATGTTCGGATTGTAGCCTATAGATCGACTCGAAAAACACAAAATATTAAGTTTTCGGTCCACATCATCGCAAATTTTTTATGTGATCATCGCCGAAAATTATAGGCGTTGTTCTTGACCATAACTAGAACCTCTTGGAAAATTTTAAAGCGATCATCGCCATATTTCCGCCCGCTAGTGTGATACTGAGTACATACGACAATGTAATTGGTATCAATTTAAAGGCCAACCACTCCTCTTGGATATAATGTCAACTTCTTGGGTCTATGTCCTTCATACGCCATAGAATACAAAATTTGCCATTTTTCACATAAAAGTCAGGGTCCATTTGACCAGCTAAATAATCACCGATCTTTATCAAAACAGGCAAGTTTATTCTTTGGCCCAATCTCCTTCTCAATGTAAAATTTGGCGATATTCGAACCATAATTGCGGCCTCTGGAGCGACAAGAAAAAACCGACAAAATTTAAGTATTTGATCCATTTCATCCCCTAAATATTAACCGATCTTTACCAAAAACATTAGGGGTCTTCCTTGGCCAGAACCCATCCCACATTCAAAATATCGTGAAGATTGGTCCATAACTGTGGCCTGTATCGTGTTTACAAATTATAATGGACAGACGGACTGACATACATGTCTAGATCGATTCAGCTAGTCAAGTTATGATGATCGGTATATTCAAAAGTGGGTCTAGGACCAATGATTCGCGGCGTTACAAACTCTTAGGGCTGCACAAAGCTATAACACCCTGACAACATAGTTGTGTAGGGTATACAAACTCAAAACAGTTCTGCCCGACCAAATTAGAAGACTTTCTTAATTGTTTTATTTAACCCTTTGTGCCCCGATTTTTTCCGTAATCAAAGAACAATTTTTTGTTCACAGATTTAATGGAACTATCCTAGAAAGGATAAGGACAAAATTTGACACCGCTACATCCTTGCATTCGGGAGATACAGTACATTCTTTCTGAAAAATAAAAGAACAATATCAAGAAAACAAAAAGCGAAATCGACGAAAAAATCGTTTTAAATTATTTTCAATATTACGTTTTCCAAGAATCAAAAATATTTCTGATGTCAGAATTCGTAAATTTTGAATACGAAATGATTTAAATAATTTGGACTGTATACACAAATTGGTACTGTACACATTTTGCCCTCTTCTCTATATTGAAAAGCTCATAACTTTACCAAGAATTTGAATTTTTTTGTCCATATCTACTAGCTGTATATTAAATATAAGCTTTAAAACAATTTGTTGCCTGTGAGCAACATTGGGCCACAAAGGGTTAATGGTCTTCCAATTTTTTGATTTCTAGAAAAACGTTATGAATTGATCTACCTTACATTTCATCGCTACAATAGTTCAATAAGTTCAGGACAGGTTTTTAATTACAATACAACGTAATCGAGAATTATTTAATTCCTGCCCAACCTGTGGGAAAATATATTTCCATATAATTTTAGAAATTATTTTAAATTAATTACCGGTAGCTGTATTAGGAAATGTCAATATCGATTAACGGCTATTATTGAGTGATAAATCGAGATTTTTTTATTTGATTTGAAACACTTTTCATTTTCATAGTAACTAACAATTATTTATGTAATGTTCTATGGAACTTTGACCTGTAAAATTTTACTAACGTAAATCGGAACAAAATTATAGATTATAAAAAAAATTGAACTTTATTATAGTATATGCTGAATAATTATACATATTAGTGGTTTTCAGCGATTGCCATAACAACTTATTTAGAAGTCTAGATGATAGATTCATTAATAAACCAGTTCAATCATCAGCATGGGCAGGGAATACTTTGTAATAAAAAATATAACGATAATTTCAGATTCATATAATTTAGATCACTAACCTTTACGATTACAGATTCGAATAATTATTAAATATTAATAATTATTAATTTATTAAACAACTATTAGCATGGCTAACAAATAATAAATGAAGCATTAATTGCTCAACCCGAAAGAAAAAGTTACCAATATCGAAAAATTAATCTTAATATTGGCATTATTAAGAATACCAGACCAGAAGCTAGTTTGACAGCTGGAAAGAAGTTTTTATAAATTAAAAAAATATTTTTCAAACAAATACAAAATTAGAAGGTACATACTATTTTTTACTGGACTATAGTGCTAATTGTATTCTATGCGTTTTTTTTTTTTTTAATTTATAACACGACTATAAATATCATTTTAACGGGACCATATTTATTTCAGATGACTTCCAATATTTCTGGGTACATTTCTATTGTTAATTAAGTACAAATATATTTGAATGATAATTAAATTGTTAATTCCAGTCATTCGAAATACTAGTTTAGTATTTAAAAATATTTTTTTTTTTTTTTTTTGTTATTTGAATTTTTTTGTGATCATTTGAAAGTGATTTTAAGTGATTATTTATACTCTTTCGAGTCGAGCTTGATGATCTAAATTTTGCAATGAAAAGGAAAGCCAGGAGAAGAACCTACGTACCCACCATTATGCGACGCGTTTCGCCGTTGGTTAAGCGGCTCATCAGGCATATTGGGCTATGTGGCTTTACAAAGGTCGTACGTTGATAACTTGTATTTATTCCGCCCTGATGCGAAACTTGCATATGCGAATTAAATTCAAATTTGTCAAAGTTCGACATTTGTCTTCATTCTAGGAACAGTCCTTTTCAAAGCAGATTTTTGTTGTAGCGATGGATAATTAATCCACACACCTACAATTGCTTCCTGGTATACACATGTTTTTGCGCAACCGTTTTTGGAAGTGTTGATGGCTCAGAACGTTAAGCGGTCTTGGCAACACCTGTGTTGCTCTGAGGACCTAGGTTCGAGCCCTAGCCGTGCTCGGCTGAAATTAATTTTTGTTATTTGAATTTTTTTGTGATCATTTGAAAGTGATTTTAAGTGATTATTTATACTCTTTCGAGTCGAGCTTGATGATCTAAATTTTGCAATGAAAAGGAAAGCCAGGAGAAGAACCTACGTACCCACCATTATGCGACGCTTTCCTTTTCATTGCAAAATTTAGATCATCAAGCTCGACTCGAAAGAGTATAAATAATCACTTAAAATCACTTTCAAATGATCACAAAAAAATTCAAATAACAAAAATTAATTTCAGCCGAGCACGGCTAGGGCTCGAACCTAGGTCCTCAGAGCAACACAGGTGTTGCCAAGACCGCTTAACGTTCTGAGCCATCAACACTTCCAAAAACGGTTGCGCAAAAACATGTGTATACCAGGAAGCAATTGTAGGTGTGTGGATTAATTATCCATCGCTACAACAAAAATCTGCTTTGAAAAGGACTGTTCCTAGAATGAAGACAAATGTCGAACTTTGACAAATTTGAATTTAATTCGCATATGCAAGTTTCGCACCAGGGCGGAATAAATACAAGTTATCAACGTACGACCTTTGTAAAGCCACATAGCCCAATATGCCTGATGAGCCGCTTAACCAACGGCGAAACGCGTCGCATAATGGTGGGTACGTAGGTTCTTCTCCTGGCTTTCCTTTTCATTGCAAAATTTAGATCATCAAGCTCGACTCGAAAGAGTATAAATAATCACTTAAAATCACTTTCAAATGATCACAAAAAAATTCAAATAACAAAAATTAATTTCAGCCGAGCACGGCTAGGGCTCGAACCTAGGTCCTCAGAGCAACACAGGTGTTGCCAAGACCGCTTAACGTTCTGAGCCATCAACACTTCCAAAAACGGTTGCGCAAAAACATGTGTATACCAGGAAGCAATTGTAGGTGTGTGGATTAATTATCCATCGCTACAACAAAAATCTGCTTTGAAAAGGACTGTTCCTAGAATGAAGACAAATGTCGAACTTTGACAAATTTGAATTTAATTCGCATATGCAAGTTTCGCACCAGGGCGGAATAAATACAAGTTATCAACGTACGACCTTTGTAAAGCCACATAGCCCAATATGCCTGATGAGCCGCTTAACCAACGGCGAAACGCGTCGCATAATGGTGGGTACGTAGGTTCTTCTCCTGGCTTTCCTTTTCATTGCAAAATTTAGATCATCAAGCTCGACTCGAAAGAGTATAAATAATCACTTAATATTTTTTTTTTTGATTTTTTTTTTTTATTTAAAAATGCAAATGGCGAAATTCCAAAAAGAATTTGTTGTTTCAGCAGCTATGTCGAAAATGTTAAAGTCATTGTATCCCATTCTATGTTATACAAAGGGAAACTATTTATTATACCCTACACAACTATGTTGTCAGGGTACTATAGCTTTGTGCAGCCCCAAGAGTTTGTAACACCGCGAAATATTGGTCCTAGACCCACCTTTAAGTATACCGATCGTCATATCGCGACTAGCTGAGTCGATCTAGACATGTGTGTCCGTCCGTCCATTATAATTTGTAAACACGATACAGGCAACAGTTATGGACTAATCTTCACGAAATTGTGCATGTAGTTTGGGTTCTGCCCAATGAAGACCCCTATTGTTTTTGCTAAAGATCGGTTAATATTTATGGGATGAAATGGACCAAATACTTAATTTTTGTCGGTTTTTCTGGTCGCTCCAGAGGCCGCAATTATGGCCCAAGCATCGCGAATTTTTGCATGAAGAAGGGGATCGGGCCAAAGAATAAGCATGCCTGTTTTGATAAAGATCGGTCAATATTTAGCGGGTCAAATGGACCCTGACTTTTGTGTGAAAAATTACAAAATTTGTATTCTATAGCGTATATATTTACTCCTGAAGGACATAGACCCAAGAAGTTGATAGTATATCCAAGAGGAGTGTTTCACCCTTAAATTGATACCAATTATATGGTCGTATGTACTCGGATGTGAGAGTTACACGTACAGGAGCTTACGTATTCATATATTATTTAGTAACATATTGCCACAATAGAGGGGGGAAATATAGCGCTTATCGCTTTAAAATTTTCCTTGAGTATGCAGGTATGGTCAAGGACAACGCCTATAATTTCTGTGATGATCAGATTAACATTTTTGGATAAAGTGGACCCAAAACTAAATTTTTTGTATTTTTTCGTGTCGATCTATAGGCTACAAAACCGAAAATCACAACACACGGTGAAGTGAATCTGGACAAGTAATTAGAAGGGCTGTACAGAATATTGGGATATTCGGAAAATATGTCAATGCAAGGAAGAGGTGTTGCACCAAGAGGGTGCAACATGGCCGATTAGAGATCAACAGCACCTCTTCCTTACATTGACATTACATTGATATCATTGATATTACGAAATATTGATCAGGCTCGAAATAAACATACGCAAAAGTTAGAGTTCTGTGGTAGTTGTGTAGGGTATCATATGGTCGGCCCCGTCCGACTATACTGCTCCGCTCACTGGTTAAGAAATATCAATTTGCAACTTCCCAGATTTTGCAAGTCATAACGTCGTTAACTTCGCCAGAGCGGGACTTTTATAAATGGACTATATTTTCCAAACTACATACACTAAAGTGGGAAAATTTAACTAGGATCTTGAACATACCGAAAATGATGCGGGTATGGAAGCTATGTCGAACCTTAGACTAATATTGAAAATGTTCTTTGAATAATTTATTAAGCCCTCTCGGTTCCAGAATACTAAATTACAGCCACTTCGTAATGCTAAAATATAGTCCCATCGGTTGCAAAATGAGACTAATATTAGATTTGCAATGTACCGGATTTTGTTAACCCAGTGGGGTAACTAAATCGATACATGTCCAATCTAATCAAAATATCGATATGATGAAAATGGCGCCCGATTGATGAGTCTGTTAGACGATATATTATATTTATATAATCTACCACGTGTTTATCACTGAGGAAGAATGAGAACACAATTAATGCAAAGATTATAATAAGTGCAGGATCGTCATCTCCAATTTTGATATGAAAACCAGTAAGGAAAGTAGTAAAGTCGGACGGGGCCGACTATATGATACCCTTCACCACTTTGGGTATATTCAATAGATGGGATCCTAACAGACGTCGCAATTTTGAAGGACCATTAACATGAAATTAAATATGCCATTCTGCAACCTATACTATCTGCAGATATAGAGTTGCTTCTTACAATGGGACAAAATTAGAAAAATATCGAAATCTAAACCAATTTCATCGAAACTTGTCACATGTTCGGCCACATTTTGAGTTCTTCATTTACTTATAAATCCACATTTCTTGCAAATAGAAGGATATGTAGGGACTTTGGTGCACCATTTACATAAAATCGGACGAACATATATATGGGAGCTATATCCAAATCTGAACCGATTTTCACAAAACTTTGCACACATCATTCTAGACTTAATTTAGTACGCTGTGCCAAATTTCATGCAAATCGAAAGATATATAGGTACTTTGGTACACAATTTACCTTAAATCGGACGAAGATATATATGGGAGCTATATCTAAATCTGAACCGATTTTCACGAAACTTTGCACACATCATTATAGACCTTATTCCTTACGCTGTGCCAAATTTCGTGCAGATCGAATGATATATAGGGACTTTGGTATACTATTTACCTTAAATCGGACGAAAATATATATGGGAGCTATATCTAAATCTGAACTGATTTTTTCCAATTTCAATAGGATACGTCCTTGGGCCAAATAAGTGAACTTTGCCAAATTTTATCCAAATCGGATCACAAATGCGACCTGTACTTTGTTAACAAAAATACATGGAGGGACGGACAGACGGACATGCATTAATCGACTTAAAAAGTGATTCAATGCATATTCTCAAAAGGAGCCATGTGTCTATCTCGTTTCCTTTTGCCTGTTACAAACATATGCACAAAGACATAATACCCTGTACCTCAGTGTGGTGAAGTGTATAAAAAGAATTTGGTTCAAGAACCCCAAAATACCGAAAATTGGGGGGTACCCTTATATGGGCGCTACCCGAATGAATTGGTCTATATTTATAATTTATAGTGGAGAGATTTGCTACTTAATAAAAACTCGATGTACTAAATTACAGTCAATTCGGTCGAAAAATACGATCAGAACCCCTCAAAATACCAAAAATTTAGGGGTACTAGAAAAAAAAACAGAAAAACTGGACCTATATATATAATTTTTGGTGGAGTAATTTGGTACCCAATAAGAACCCAATGTACAAAATTTCAGAGAATTCAAGAACTCGAAAATAACGAAAATTGGAGGTACCCTTCTATGGGGGTTATCCGAAAAAAATGACCTTTATTTATAATTTTTGGTAGGGAGATTTGCTACCCAAGAGGAACTCAAAGTACCAAATTTCAGCGAATTCGGTCGAAAAATGCGATCAAAACCCCGTTTACTGCCAGACCCACTTTGGTATACTCCTTCTGAATTTGTTCAAAGGTGGATTTTACCGCACTCAATGTTCGATCCATTATGTCATTAACATGTGTTATTTGGTGTACAGAGTGTCATTTCTGTTCACCTTTTGTATTACCTTTTCCAGCTGGATGTAAAAAAGGTCACAGGACAATCTGTCACCATGTCTGAATTCTCGTGTGGTATTTAAGGGCTCCGAGAGTTCCTTTCCTACTTTAACTGATGATCTTGTACCTGTAAAAGTTATCCTGCAAAGCCGAATTAATTTTGCAGGAATGCCAAACGCAGTCATGGCTTTATACACCTCTGAACGGATAGGGCTGTCGAATGCGGCTTTATAGTCGACAAATACATGGAATGTGTCGATGTGTTTTTCGTGGGTTTTCTCCAGGATTTGACGCAGAATGAAAATTTGGTCAATGGTGGATTTGCCAGGTCTGAAGCCACATTGGTATGGTCCAATAATGTCATTGGCTTCAGTCGTTCACACAGTACTCTGGATAGCACTTTATATGCGATGGGAAGGAGACCTATTCCTCTATAGTTGGCACATATCGTCTTGTCTCCTTTTTTGTGCACTGAGGTTCCAATCATTGTACATGCATTAATCTATACAAATTGTACTAATCAGCTGGTGCATGATCCTGACCAGCATCTGACCACCAGTCTTGAATAGTTCGGCTGGAAACCCATCGGCACATGCTGCTTTTTTATTCTTCAGCCGATTGATTGATATTCTGACCTCACCTTGGCTAGATGGTATACACTCTATAACGTCATCTGTTATTGGGGTATCTTTCACCAGGTTTCCTTCTTTATCTCTACAGTATGATGTGCCAGCACCAAAGCTTTTGGTTTATTCTCCTGTTAACCATAAATCCGCAGCCAAATTCATGTCGTAATCATCTGATCATCGGATTTTCTGCTAGGCAATAATATCAGCTTTGTACTTGTTGAGTACATTCGCCAAAGCGAAACCTGCGCCTGTTCTGTACAACCACATGCAGATTCGAAGATCGTGGTCCTTTATACGTTCGTGGTCCTTTAGGAGGGTTTGATTTTCTTTTTCGTTTTTCATAGTATACATTTGTTTAGACTCTTATCTTGAAACACTTCAATGATCAAATCTTCGGTAACACAAAATTCTGTTCAAATTTTTTTAAACATGGGGGCTATGCTAAAAAGTGGACCAATATTATTAAATTTTAGTAGTGAGATTTAACACTCGATGATTCAAAATACCAAAGCTCAAGCCTATTCAGAAGAAAAATGTGTCTCATCAAAATATCACCGTTATACGGCGGCTACACAAAAAAGTGTACTGATGTAGATACATTTTGGCGGAAAGGTGGTAAAAACGTTGCCAAAAATTCCCAAAATGCCGAATATTGTGCGGTAATGTTATACAAGGGGCCTATACCAATACGTGGACCGATACATCCCATTTTCAATACCAATTATCCTAGGAGTAATAACAATAAAGACTTTGAAATTTGGTTTCAAAAGACAGACAGAACATGTCGCCATTTTCTGCAAAACCGGTATAAATAAAAAAATTGATTTTGTGATTTAAATGTTCGATTTACTCACATCATGCAATGGACAGAGGAAATTCGATAGCTTCTCAATCAGAGTTTGTATGATATATGCTTCCGATTTTTTATACAACTCATCATTAACTCAAAAATCACCATTTTTGATTTACGCTGGTTTTGCAGCAAATGAGCGATGTATGTTTTATGGGGTCTCCGGTGAATATTTCGCGGTTCTGTCCAATAGATTTATGGTGGAAGATGTAAGAAATATTGTATATGTAAGAAAATCTGATATGAGGTCTATGTCAAATACTAGACCTACACTGAAATTTTCTGCGAGGGGGACTATTTTCCGAGTAATTAATTTTATGGTGCTTTCATCCCCAAATTGAATTTTCCACCACTCCACGCCTAACCCTCACCTCATAATTTTTTGTTTAAGGGGACCCCCCTCCCATTCTCGGGGTCAAAACTTTTTTTGATTTAATTCGAATCTACACTAATTCAAGAATGTCCCTACAAAATTTCATCTGAAAATCTCAAGAACTTTTGAAGATATATAGCCGATTTATTGTGTCAGCATCAAATGACGGCTAAAGGGCTTCTCAAACTTTAAACGCGTTTTTCTCTTTTGCAAATGGCGGGCACGATAACTCAAAAACGAATAACCCAATCGATTCCAAATTTTTACACGTTTCTCTGTGAGTGTATAGCTATCTATGAACTAGGATAAAACCAATCGGTGAATATCTTCCTTATTTTTATACCCTTCACCACACTGTGGTACAGGGTATTATGTCTTTGTGCATATGTTTGTAACAGGCAAAAGGAAACGAGATAGACACATGGTTCCTTTTGAGGATATGCATAGAATCACTTTCTAAGTCGATTTATGCATGTCCGTCCGTCCGTCTGTCTGTCCATGTTAAATTGTAAACAAAGTACAGGTCGCATTTATGATCCGAATTGGATGAAATTTGGCATAGGTCACTTATTCGGCCCAAGGACGAACCCTATTGAAATTGGGAAAAATCGGTTCAGATTTAGATATAGCTCCCATATATATATTTAACCGATTTAATGTAAACGGTCCCTATATATCTTTCGATTTGCACGAAATTTGGTACAGCCTAATCATTTAGGTCTAGAATGATGTCTGCCAAGATTCGTGAAAATCGGTCCAGATTTAGATATAGCTCCCATATATAGTTTCGTCCGATTTCATGTAAATGGTGCACCAAAGTCCCTATATATCCTTCGATTTGCACGAAATTTGGCACAACGTACTGAATTATGCCTAGAGTGATGTTTGCCAAGTTTCGAGAAAATCGGTCCAGATTTAGATATAGCTCCCATATATAGTTTTGTCCGATTTCATGTAAATGGTGCACAAAAGTCCACATATATCTTGCGATTTGCACGAAATTTGGCAAACGTACTAAATTGAGTCTAGAATGATGTACTAAATTGAGTCTAGAATGATGTCTGCCAAGTTTCGAGAAAATCGGTCCAGATTTCTATATAGCACCCATATATAGTTTCGTCCGATTTCATGTAAATGGTGCACCAAAGTCCCTATATATCCTTCGATTTGCACGAAATTTGGCATAACGTACTGAATTGAGTCTAGAATGATGTCTGCCAAGTTTCGAGAAAATCGGTCAAGATTTAGATATAGCTCCCATATATAGTTTCGTCCGATTTCATGTAAATGGTGTACCAATTGATATATATATTTTTCGATTTGCACGAAATTTGGCATAACGTACTGAATTGAGCCTAGAGTGATGTCTTCCTTGTTTCGTGAATATCGGTCCAGATTTAGATATAGCTCCCATGTATAGTCTCGTCCAATTTCATGTAAATGGTGCACCAAAGTCCCTATATATCCTTCGATTTGCACGAAATTTGGCATAACATACTGAATTGAGCCGAGAGTGATGTCTGCCAAGTTTCGTGAAATCGGTCGGTCAAGATTTAATGTAAATGGTGCACCAAAGTCCACATATATCTTTCGATATGCACGAAATTTGGCATAGCGTACTGAATTTAGTCCAGAATGATGTGTGACAAGTTTCGTGAAAATCGGTTGAGATGTAATTGACACACCAAGGAATCAATAGGATAGGAACAAAACGTAATGAAATTAGTATAACATAACCTGTGACAAGTTTCGTTGGAATCGGTTCATATTTGGATATAGCTTCCATATATATTTTCGTCCGATTTGAAGTAAATGGTGCATCAAACTCCTCATGTTTGTCAGATTGTCTGAAATGTTGCTGAATGTACAAAATTTTGCTTAGAATTACGTAGATCTAGGTAGATTCAAATTTAGATATATATCACATATTTTATTTCATCCAATTTCATGTTAATAGTCCTGTTTAATATACCCATAGTGGTGAAGGGTATCATATAGTCGGCCCAGTCGGACTTTACTACTTTCCTTACTGGTTTAACTAGGTTTTTGTCAAAAATCGGCGATTTTCGAAAAATATTTTTTCAAAAGTCTGCCATTTTGTTAATTTTAGAGCGAAGTCAATAATCCTAGTTCATACGAGAGTCAGACATATACTATTTCTAACACCGTTGGAATTTTCGGATTCCGATGTTCCAGTGAGGAGTTATCATGCCCGTCATCAAATATAAGGACTTCTCTTTAATTAAAAAAAATACAACAAAACAATTAAAAATTTTTTTTGTAAATAATTTTTCTTCTCTTTTTTACAAACTTTACAATTACAATTACAAAGTTACAAATTTTAACAATTATTGGTATTGATTTACCAGCCCATTGAAAATCTTGAAAAAAAATCGAGAATGGGGGGTTCCCTTAAATATTTTTCTTCAAAGTCAGATCCGAGTAAATATCTTGGCCCAGATCCTCAGCCCTTTCCTAATGATGAAATAGCAGACCGAATTTTAAATTGCCTACATATTTCTTGTCATCTTAATATACTTGATCATACCATAAAAACTTCCAGTCCACTAACATTGAGCCTACCATTATTCCTGTTTTCTTACTTACAAGTTGACATCAATAGCGAAATTCATGTTAATAAAACATAGTTTTATTATTACTAATTTTCCTACGTTTATTTTGAAGTCAACATTTATCTGTTTTATTGTCCGTTCATCGTTTTTTTTAGTTCACACATGTAATACCTGTTCCTGTTAAAGACGAACGGCTGATAGATAGATACACAGAGATACCAAAATCGTTTGATTAGTTCCATGGTGAAAATGATATCAAGGTCACAATTTATTAGTGCAGCAATAGGCAACATAGATATTAAAAACAACAACAACAAATACAACATCAATGGTCAGCAGTTATGACCCAGTGTCTATCCATTCCGCCAGCGTTTCATGTTGTGATAGCTAAAAAGAAAAACATGACAACAACAACCAAATGAAACAGAGGCAGCATCTAAGACCCAAATAAAACACTGTAATCAAAATGAAATGAAGCGCAGCGCAGCTACCCAGATATGTAACCAAAAAATAAAAAACACTATTATTGTTTTTGTTTTTTATCTTTCATTCATACTAAGTATTTTATTTTTTAACATTTTTTTGTTGCACAAAAAGTAAAAAAAAAATAAACGAAAGGAGAAGACAAAAACAAAACATCATTTATTATTTCATAATCGATTATAATTATTAATTACGAATTATGACGGGGTTTCAAAAATGTATTACCTCTTTTCCGAACGACAGACCGACTAACTCCATTAAAACTATGGCGTTGTGAATGATGAATGTTTCCAAATTTATGGCATTTTTTTCGGGACAGAGAGAATTAAATTTGAATCGAACCCCGAAAAGAATTGTGTAGCTAATGGACAATTTACACACCACAGCTGATGACAGGTATTTTTGGAAGCACCACCACCCGAATTTTTTTCAAAGACCAATGCTTGGATTTTTTTGGTGGGAAAAATTATATTTGTTGCTTTTCAAAGTTAGATTTTAGTATTTACGCGGGCTATTAATTTTATAATACACGTGTCTGCAATTATGCCATGCCGAAAAAACCTTGAAGGCATAGCAAGAAATGGTGAAAAAATACAATTTGGAAAAGGGCAGTGCCAATCTTATACACATATGTATATAAGGGGGTTTGAAATCAATTACATTAATGGTTTGGCCCATAATTTATATAGAAGAGAAATATAGAACATCGGACGGAGTTTGTGTTTATGATTCAGTACTTACATCTGGGGTAACTATATAGGAAAACTATATGACATGGGTCATAAATTTGACATAGGTCAAATTTTTTTAAAAAGACAATTTATCAAGGCTCAACATAGGTGGAAAAAAATCAAATATTGTTTATGCTCAAATGAGACGCGAGTTTTAAAAAAATATATATATTTAAAACAAAATTATAAATATTATTTAACGAGCAATTTATGCCTGAAATAATTTTTTTTAAAGTCAAATGAGTCGTAAATATTAAAAAAAACCAGTAAGGAAAGTAATAAAGTCGGACGGGGTCGACCATATGATACCCTTCACCACTATGGGTATATTAAACAGGACTATTCACATGATATTGGATGAAATAAAATATGTGATATTCATCTAAATGTGAATCTATCTAGATCTATCCAGATCTATTTAAACAAATATAAATAGGTCATCCGTTAGGCTATGTCTGTACTTCTAGAAAACGCAACTACGTAATTCTATGCTCAATTTTGTACGTTGTGATGTCAATCTGACTAACATGAGGAGTTGGTTCCTTGGTGCGTCAATTACTGAAAATCAATCTATAATAAAAGGGAGCTATATCTAAATCTCAACCGATTTTCACGAAACTTGGCACACATCATTCTGGACTAAATTTACATTAAATCGGACGAACATATATATGGGAGCTATATCTAAACCTTGACCGATTTTTACGAAACTTGACCGACATTACTTTAGGCTAAATTCAGTACGTTATGCCAAATTCTGTGCAAATCGAAGGATATATGTAGGTACTTTGGTGCACCATTTACATGAAATCGGACGAAACTATATATGGGAGCTATATCTAAATCTGGACCGATTTTCTCGAAACATGGCAGACATAACTCTAGGCTCAATTCAGTACGTTGTGTCAAATTTCGTGCATATCGAAGGATATATAGGGACTTTGGTGCACCATTTACATGAAATCGGACGAAAATATATATGGGAGCTATATCTAAATCTGAACCGTATTTCCCAATTTCAATAGGGTTCGTCCATGGGCCAAACAAAGGAGCTGTGCCAAATTTCACCCAAATCGGATTATAAATGCGACCTGTACTTTGTTTACAATTTAACACCAACAGACGGACGGACGGACCTGCATAAATCGACTTAGAATGTGATTCTATGCATATTCTCAAAAGGATCCATGTGTCTATCTCGTTTCCTTTTGCCTGTTACAAACATATGCACAACGACATAATACCCTGTACCACAGTGTGGTGAAGGGTATAATAAATATTATTAAAAAATATTTCTTAAGGCTGAAAAGAATCTTGGATTTTTTTACCAAATTTTTGTTAAAGCTCAAAGGATGCGTGAACATTTAAAAAATATTTTTTAAAGATCAAAAGTGGCGTGGAGACCCCATTCATGTAATAAAAAATGCAATTATTCGTCTATAATTTTGGCATAGTTGCCAGACTGTTGTGTATGTAATTTTTTTTTTTTTTGTATGTTTGGCTAATGTTAATTATGTAGTGTGAGTGGCGCGGGAACGTTCGAGAAAAGAAGTTCCAAAATGACCTCTTCGCCGACCACGAAAAAAGGAATTCCACAAAGATACGATGATGAGAACTCAGAACTTTATATCGAAAATGAAAGATGTTTCAAAACGTATAGAACCAGAAGTCCATTGTCGAAGAAGTAAAAAGCGCCTGTATTCTTTTCAGTTCTAGCGGATGAAACTATCTATGTATAATATTTTTGACAAGGTATCTAACAAAGTCAAAGTCAATGTTTCCTTGGCTACGTGAAAAAGAATTTTTGACCGTCATAATAAACACAGTAATTGGTTTCACTTTTTGGAGTTTTTAGGGAAAATCAACATTAAAATTGCTTAAATTTGTAATTGGTGTACATTATGGTTTACGTAAACCGGGTTATTTTATAGAGGCCTGGGTTTTTAAAAACTAGATTTTATAAAAAATCTTTTTTTAAAGCTAAAAATTGGCGTAGTTTAAAAACCTATTTTGTAAGTCTGAAAAGTGGCGTGTGTGTGAAAGCTTACTGTAAAACATATAAAGGTCGCGATCGATTGGCAGTATTTTAAATGTCCACCTCATGATGTAGGCTATAAAAACTTAGGCTCGCCGATATATGTATGTACTTTTTTTAAGTTAAACAAGTCAAAACTAGCTTAAGTTCGGCCGGAAACTTGAGTCAATATTATTTTTTACCGAGAACCGAAAATACTAAATTACTGTCAATTCGTTTGAAAAACGTAAACAAATTCCCCAAAATACCGACTATTGGCGGTGCCGCTATATGGGGGGCGATTTACGCATGTCCATCCCTTCGTCCATGTATTTTTGTGAACAAAGTACAGGTTGCATTTATGATCCGATTTGAACGAAATTCGGCGCAGTTCACGTATTTGGCCCAAGAACGAACCCTATTGAAATTGGAGGAAATCGGTTCAGATTTAGATATAGCTCCCATATATAGTTTTGTCTTTTTTAAGTGAATGATGCACCAAACTCTCAATATTTGTCCGATTGGAACTAAATTTTGCATAGAGTACTGAATTAGGTCCACACTGATGCGAAGTTTGTTAAAATCGGTTCAGATTTAGATATAGATACTGGTTTCGTACGATATTTTGTGAATGATGCACTAAACTCCCGATTGAGCAAAATTTTGCATAGGGAATACAATTGAGGAAAAATTTTTGTGTGATAAGTTTTGTTGAAATCGGTTCAGATTTTGATAGATGTCTTATATATTTTCGTTTGATTTTATGTAAATGGTGCAAATGGTGAATGGCCTATGTTTGTTCCATTTACACGACATTTGACAGAGGGTATTAAATTGTTTATAAAGTGATAACAAAAAACAAATGGTGTATGGTGGTGTTGCTCAGATAGGTTCATGTGTTTATATATAGCTCCCACACATAATTTTACTCCATTTCATACAAATGGTATGCCAAAGAATCCAAGTCTGCCCGTTTGAAATGCAATTTGTCATTGATTTCAGAATGATATGTGTATGGGGGTTTTCAATTGCTTCAAATATCTATCTAGATAGCACATTTAATTTCGCTCGGTTCCATCTCAGTGGTCCTCCAAAGATTCTATATCTGTTCTATCTGTGGATATTAACATCTCTTGTATGTACATCGTTCGACTTTTGAATTTTCCTTACTGGTTTTTTGATGAACATTTCCCCACAAATATGGCTGCAGTTTACTTATGCATAGATTTTGTTATTTTTTTAATAAAAATCAATTTAAGTTTTAACAAATCGTTTTTATAAATTTAGATTTATACACTCTTCTGCTTTTATTTCCATATATTTCTATTAGCTTCCATTTTCTCTGTGCGCTCACATTAAGGAAGCCACAACATATGTATATCTATTTTGCCATAATATAAACAATACCTGTGATTGTTTTTATTTTTAATTTTATAGTTATGGCAAACATACTAACACACATTTGTCTGTATGTTTATCACTGGCGGCTTCAGCAATAAAAATCACTAAAATTTTGTGAAGCGACAAGTAATGACAGTAATTCCAAATGGATTTGTCTTCAGCGCATTTGATTTTGCAGACTTGTATCGATGTGCGTGTTGTATCAATATTATTATTTATAGATTTTTTTTTGTGGTTATTGGTTAAAACTAATTCTCCAACGACATCATCAACAACATCTTGGTCGTCGGTGTTGTCTTCATCTTCACATAAATTCAAGTTCAAATCATTGCATAGAGATAGACAGACAACAATGATGCAGCTGTTTTTTTTTAGTTTTGAATGTTCAAAGTGTTTTGGTTTTGTTTCTTTTATTAATTTTCAAAGAACTAAAACAGTTAAACTTGAATAAAAAATTTCCGCAATGCAGGTGGATGGATGGGCCTGCATTGAATTTATTTGAATAAATTAAAATATTTTACGATTTTTATTGTATATTTTTTTTTTAATTTTTAATATTTAATTTGTTTGTTTGTCTATTTATAAAAAATTGAATTCCATTTGTTTTTAAATTTTTTTTATCAATGACGAGGGTGTGTCTGTCTGTGCAAGTTGGCTGGTGATTTTGGTCGGTGTTTTTTTATTTTAAATAAATAGTTGATCTTGTTTTTCTATGTAGAAAAATATTTACAAATTTTGTATTTTATATTTTATGCAAACTTGATTAGGAGTTGGAAAAATTACATTCACTTGATATCAGATTTGTATTTTGTATCTGTATTATGTCTTTGTGCATATGTTTGTAACAGGCAAAAGAAAACGAGATAGACCCATAGTTCCTTTTGAGAATATGCATAGAATCACTTTCTGAGTTGATTTATGCATGTCCGTCCGTCCTGTCTGTCCGTCTGTTGGTGTTAAATTGTAAACAAGTACAGGTCGCATTTATAATCCGATTTGGATGAAATTTGGCACAGCTCATTTATTTTGCCCAAGGACGAACCCTATTGAAATTGGGAAAAATCAGTTCAGATTTAGATATAGCTCCGATTCAAGGTAAATGGTGGACTAAAGACCCTATATATCTGTCGATTTGCACGAAATTTGGTATAACTTACTGACTTGAGCCTAGAATGATGTCTGCCAAGTTTCGGGAAAATCGGTCCAGATGTAGATATAGCTCCCATATATAGTTTCGTTCGATTTCAAGTAAATGGTGCACCAAAGTTCCTATATATCTTTCGATTTGCGCGTAATTTGGTACAGCCTAATCATTTAGGTCTAGAATGATGTCTGCCAAGTTTCGTGAAAATCGGTCCAGATTTATATATAGCTCTCATATATAGTTTCGTCCGATTTCATGTAAATGGTGCCCCAATGTAAAGAGTAGTCCAAAGTCCCTATATATCTTTCGATTTGCTCGAAATTTCACATAGGGTACTGAATTAAGTCTAGAGTGATGTGTGTTAAGTTTCGTGAAAATCGTTTCAGATTTAGATATAGCTTCCATATATATTTTCGTCCGATTTAATGTAAATGGTTAGTGTACCAATCCCTATATATAGTCAGATTTGTACGAAATTTGGTACAGCGTACTGAATTAATTGTAGAATGATATGTGGTAAGTTTCGGGAAAATCGGTTCAGATTTCGATATAGCTACCACATATTCATATATATTCGTCCGATTTTAAATAATGGTGCACAAAACTCCTAATGTTTGTCCGATTAACAACGCACAACGTATCAAATTGAGACTTGAATGACGTTATTGCGTTTTGTTGAAATTGGTGCAGATGCAGCCATAGCTTCCATACGTATTTCCTACGGGTGTCTGATTGAGATTAGATTTTTAACAGTGCGGCGTATCGAATAGCGTGTATCAATTTTGCTATAAATCGTTTTCCATATATTTGATCCCATGGCATGCGGACGACTCTAAATCTGCCCGAATTAAATTTAGCATAGGTTGCCGAAAGACATGTTCCTTCGAGGGAACATTGACATGCAATTGGTGTACAATATACACAAAGTGGTGAAGGGTATCATATAGTCGGCCCAATTCGACTATACTACTTTCCTTACTGACTTTATGTGTTTTTTGGGCAAACAAATTTTTGGATGGAAAGCGTTTCCAATAAAAATCAAAATTTGAGAGGTTCTTTCATATGTGGGTTAAAAATTGTACCAATACTTATACTTTTTTGTTAGAAGATTTCGGATTAGAGTCAATTTGGTTGAAAAATATGCCTAAAATAGATATTTTGTAACCAACGAGAACCCTAAATTCCAAATTACATTCAATTCGGTTGAAAATATGACAAACCCCCCAATATTTGACGGAAACGTTATATGGGGGCTATAGTAAAACGTGAACCCATATACCATTCTCAACGACAAAGCTCTACCTATTGCGATCTAAAACGGCTTTGTATTTTATTCTAAATAGTATGGGAACTCCAATGAATACTTCGAGGTGTTACAAGTATATTTCAAGTCACTTTTTTGAAAAAATAAATAAATAAAAATAACGTCTTTAACCTCTAAATTTTTAATTTAATAAATGTTAATTTCCAAATAATATGGAAAATTTATGATTTTTTTATATTAGACCTCAAGTATAAACAAAAATTCTATATTTAGAAACAAAACAAAAAAAAAACAATCTTGATTACGTACATTATATGGTATTTACGTAATTTTATAAATCGATTAAAAATCATAATAATTAAATTAACAAAACTGTTGCATGGTAAATTTTTCATTTTTCAAAAATATTCCTCTTCGTAAGCGCTTTACTTTTTTGAAAAAAACCCTTCCATTGAATATATGAAGTGTCAACAAATATCATTGACGTATTATTGATTAATAATATTTGTTTTTTTTTTAATAAAATGTGAAACAACAATTAAAATAAAATTAAACTGTAACAATTCTTAAGAAACAATTAGAAGGAAATATACACTTCTAAACCTGTTCCCATTGAGGTGTTAACATTTTGACTTTGATTAAATAATATTTATTGTTTTTTTCTTTTCGGTTCAAAAAACCTAATGTCTTTTTTTGGGGTTCTATACAAAGTGCATTGTACTATTTTGTGTGATTGATTAAAAGTATTTTTTATTAAAGAAATTAATTTTAATAAAAAAAATAATATTCGCTACAAATAAAAGGAGAATAGAAATTTATTAGGTTTTTATTTAAAATATAACGTGTCACATTAATTTTACGTGCCTTTGACCCAATCTCCAGGTATGCACGTGACGCAAAAGGTGACCCCAATTAAATTAAGAAATGCAGTTACAATAGAAATAAAGGAAAGCTTGCTAATCCAAACAATTTATTGCAGATGCCAATCTTAATTATCAAAATTTTTCTGGATTGTCGAGATTTATTTTAGTTCCAATTAGTAATCATTTATTAGTAATCATTGTTTTTACACTTTATAATGGGCTCATGGAAAAGGGAGAGTTCGAAGTACCAGTTTCCAGGTTTAAATTTCTTTACTAACAAGCCACCTGAAATTTCCAGTGCCATACACTCCCGCATAATCAAATTCTACTTTATCCTTCGAATTCAGAATGTATGCCATAATATAAACTGCACTCTAAAATTGTATTATACTATTAGATGTCGCAGTTGTTAAATGTTCTAAATAACTTCGAATTTAGTTCACGTTTTCTGCTAAAGCAAGTCATGAGGATTATTACAGAAAGAAGTGCGAGGAAAATTTATAATCCAACAGAAAAAAAGGAAAATTAACCGAACTTATACAGATATGGAAATGCAAGGTAATCAGAATGCAGTAGGATTATTATTTGGATAGTGATTTTTTTAATTAATCAGATTTCGTATTATGTGCCTTTATATACAAGAGAAGCTATAATCTGAAATTTTAAAATGTCTTCTGGTTATGTCGGAATTGCAAATAAATTCATTGTTTTTGGAAATCAGTAATTCGCGCATGTTGGACCCTTGTTCCCACTGTTAATTTTATTATCGACGAAGATAAAAGCAAACATCGTAGTGCAGCTCTTAGGATACTCTCAAATTTATTTAAAAATCAAGGAGCATTCTATATTTTAAGTTCAGCGGGTTTGGATCCAACTCGATGCCAATCAAAATGCCCATTTGAATATTGATTTAGAAACGACTTCATAGGCCTTCATATACTTATATTCCTTTCATAATTTAGTGTCGATGCCTGGCGTTAAAATTAATGTATATTATCCGTCCTCTGTTTTAGCAACAATATCAAATCCAATCCCTTTTAAAAAAAATGGATTAGTCTCTTCCATTCTCGGTTGTGTAATTCATTAATTTCACAAGATTCAAATTCTCCTATTGTTTATTATTACACACAACTTATTTATCACTATTTACGTAAAAAATTACAATGTATTTTACGAAGAAAAAACTTGAACTAATAAAACCCTTTTTTTTGTAAAACACAAACAAAGCATCGGATTTTATGAGTAATTAAACAATTAATAAAAAAATAAATTTTTACGACTTCTTCGAATCGGGTACAAAACCTCAAAAAATTTACTTATTTTGCTATACTACACATATTGGTTCCATTAAATTTTATTTACAAGGAAATATTTATGTTTTTCTACAAACAGTTTTTTTAATTTTAAGAAGTATGTCCTAATGTTATGAAATTATTAAAAAATACCAAAGTTATTTTTTTTCTAATATCATCACAATTCTTAATTTAATACACAATTAATACAAAATTAATTTCATACACATCACAATGGCTTAATATTCAAATAAATATACCGCCAACATTCCCACCAGAGCCACGTTACATTACGCACTAATTACAACAGCTTCATACAAACAGTGTTAACCATTCCGTGTGAATTGATTGGAAATAAGTGAAAGAAGAAGCTGGAATTTTTGCAAAAAAATCTATATTTTTTATTGAAGAAATTTTTATTTTATCGAATATTTTTTAAAGTCTAAATGAATTAGCCTGATTTTGTGGACCATCATGAATCGCCAATTGGTGGAAAACATTTTGGGCGTTATAAAGACATCAACCGACAAGGCAGTCATTGTTAAGGGCCTTACGAAATTACGAACAGATGTCGTAAAAGATAAAAATGGTATTATATTGTTTCGGGAGGCAGGAGGTGTACCTCCCATGGTTAGATTCCTTAGCAAACCCCATGAAAAGATATTGGAAGTGGCCTTGTCTATAATGGGTAATTGTTGCACGGATGAACAAAGTTGCAAAGAGGTAAGTACACAGTGGTTGCTTGGTAGCAACAACAACAACAAAGAGAGAGGGGAAGGAGGCAAGAGAGAGACAATGAACTATAATTTCTTTTTCCTTATTTTACAGGCATTGGAAAATAAAATTGCTATACCCTTGGCTACGATTTTGAAATCCATACCCAATCCCGTGATACAATGTAGGGCTTGTCGCCTTTTGGGTAATTTGGCCAAAGTGGATACCAATCAATTACTGTCTACGCATTGTCCTGCAATTGCCCAAGCTTTGTGTCGCATCATTGAGGATACCTCGGATGTACAAACACGTATGATGGCTTTTCGTTCCTGTCGCTTCCTTTTGGCAAATCCTCAATTTCTAAAACATTTCCTTCAATCATCCGGATTCACTATCCTCCTGCGCATACTGACAGCGATTATGAAAAATGAATCGAACACAGAATCGGAGGAAAAATTGCTTTGCGATGCTCAGGTTCCACTGAAGGTGGGCCTTAAACGCAATCAACATCGTGAAAAATATTTCGAAGAAGTGGCTCGCAATTTGGAAGGTGTTCGCAGCGACATTTTTGATCATGAGGTGTTGAAAAATTCCACACGCAATTCAAATGCCTACATTATACCTCAGGAACAGGCAGCACTCGATTTGGTTTGTGAAATTTTGAAATGTCTTTTGGTGATATCGGAACTGCAAATCAATTCCTTGGTTTGGGAATCATTAAATCGCGCTCATTGCACCCTTGCGCCCATTGTTCATTTTATTACCGATGAAAAGAAAAGTAAACATCGTAGTGCCGCCCTTAAGATACTCTCAAATTTGTCCAAGAATCAAGGAGCATTTTATATTTTAAGTTCGGCCGATGCTATTTTGGCAGCCTGTGAAGTACTGGTGGCCGATGAAGATCTCAGTGAAAGTGAACGTAGGCACTGTATTCACATAATAAGTATTTTATCCACCGATGCCTGTAATCGTTCCAAGATTAGGCGTTCAGGGGCTCTTAGGAAATTTATTGTAATGATCAAGGATACTGTGTCACCGGCAGAAAAGGCTTCTGTAAGTTAGCAATATATTAAATCCAATTCTGATGATTTTTTTTATTAATTTGTCTTTTATATTTTCCAGATTTTAAATGTCCTAATTAACTTCCAATACGACAACATGAGCATGGATTTAATGTTACGCGAAGGTTTGGTCTTGGTTCTTGTCAAAGAGCTTAATATGTATATGGTCAGCGATGAAGATTATTACAAAAAGAAGCGTGAAGAAAAACTACAATCGGAAAGCAAAAAGAGAAAACTACCAGAACTTATAAAGGAATCGAAATGCAAGGTAATCCTGAAGTCCCAAGGACAGATAACTTATAATAATGGAATTTCTTCTTATTTCCAGTTTGCCAAAGTACGAGAAGAAAATTATTTGGATAGTGATTCTCCGAGTAGTTCACCTAGATCGTACAATATGCCATCAAGTCCTTGTAGTTCGCGCAGCATGTCACCCGTGGGTGGTGGCCATATGTATCAACCAAATAATGGTATGGATAATTTTTAATTTTCATTTGTGTTTTACATAGATTTTCCGTTAAACAAATATTTCTGTTTTTCTTTTAATTTAAAGCTGATTCCGATGAAGAATCCTATTCACCTGTCTGCAGTGATGAAGAAGACGATGAAGAAGAAACTGAAGCAAGAGATATTTCCAGCCATCTCTATAATAACCCCAATGCAAATAGTAATGATCACACTATAATTATGAATCTATTAGATTTGGCAGCTCGTTCCGAAGAAGACAGTATTTTAATCGAGGATGAAGAGGAAGTTAGTCAAGGTGAGAACAAATTAAGTTTAATCTCAGTAGTGTTGGCGGGTTATTTGGGATACCATTTGTATTTTGTTTTTGCAAAATAGTAAGGCTGAATACCAGTTTGTTGTTTTTATAAAAACAACTATTTATTAGTGGGGAAAAGTATGACATAGTTCAGCATTGGATAAGACAGGGAACCTCGAAATAATATTCTCAACAAATTAGTGGAATTCAGAGGAAATTCTTTCAAAAATTCGTGGTTTTCAGAGGCCTTGAAAAATATTATTTCAAAAGTTCGTGGTTTTCAGAGGCTTAGAAGAAATATTCTAAAAAAATGTATGGTTTTCAGAGGCCTTGAAAAACTATTCTTTAAACAAATTGTATTTTTCAGATGACATGAATAGTATTCTTTAAAAAAAATTGTGGTTTTCAGATGCATTGAAAAAATATTCTTTAAAAAATCCACAACTTTGGTAGCACTTGAAATAAATTATTCATTTATTTTATTTCTTTTCAGATGTACCTGCCATTAAATTGCCTCAATTGGGTCACTTACCCCACAACACCATTGATGTGATTGATAATTTACTATTCCGGGTAACTTGTTTGGTAAAGAAAAGCCTTGATCTGGGCAAACCTGAAACCATGAATACTCTTATAAAGGCCATAAATATGTTTGGTCTCAATACTGATTTTGCAGGAACGCTGACGAATATATTATTGTTAGTTTTAATATTTTTTATTATTGATAAAATTATGTATTAATTCTAATCTTTCGATTTTATAGGGAAAGTCAATTTTTCGGAAATGTCATAAAACAGGGAATATCTCATCAGCTTTATCAATTGACAAAAGTAAAGGAGGTAAGATTTGGAATAATTATTTTTTTATGAAATACAAATTTAAAATATTGTTCTATTTTTTTTAGACAAGCAAAGATGGCTTTGGCTTCTTAGAAACATTAACCTCTGTCAGCGAGTGTAATTATGGTAAAGAGGAATTGGCACGTCTCTTGCGCAGTGATGATGTATTATCACAAAAACGGGCTGCCATTACCGTTGGCTATTTAATACGCAGCAAACCATTGTTATATCAATTCCTTAACGATGGCAATGCCCTAACATTGCTATTGGGTATTATATTAAGCTCTAAGGAAGATGAATTTACTGCCGAGGCAGTGGATGCCCTTACATGCATGTCACGCTACACCTTGGGTATTCATGTGCCACAATTAGATATGGAAAAACGTTTAGATGAATATGAGGAGTTTGTGGAGAATGCCGGACAATCTCTGCAGGAAGAGGACTGTGATATGCGTTTTGTAGTACATGCCCCCAACAATAGCAAGGAACCAGACAATGCCCCCAACAACATTGCAGATGACAATGACACAGAAAAAATCACTGCCGTCGCTTTTAGTAAGGCCATGTTGTGTTCGATCAGTGAAGTTTTCAATACCATGTTAAACAGTGATTTCCGCGAGGGTAAAGAGGGTGAAATCCATTTACGCAACTATTCAGTAAGCGGTCTACGTTACTTCCTCAATCTAATTGTAAGGCAATCGCGCAAACAAAAATACAATATACCACCAGCCAATCAATATTATGCCCTCTTGGAGGCATTTGAAATGTCACGCATCTATATTATACCCGAAATGGAACAATTTGTATTGGAGCTGTTGATTGCACTGCTCGACGAAACCAATTGTTTAAATGTCCTGGAATGGTCAATGAAAAACTATCACGTCGAATTAACTGAAATGGCTATTAATTATTATTTGTGTTCAACATTAAGTACTGAAGCTAAGGTTAATCTTTTTAGAACTGCTGATTATTCGACATACTCGACAGAATGGTTTCAAATGATTATGGAAGCTATTTTGGCTAGATGTCGTAATGGTTTTTAATATCTAATGCATATATTTTCTATCTCTCAAGCTTATTCTATATATCTCTTACTCTCTCGCTATCAAGTTTATTTTTTAATATTGTTAAAATTTAATGTGTGATAATTATAATTAAATATTAGAGTATATTTAGAAATTAGTAGAAATACTGTTAGATGTTTAAGAAAATGAGTGAAAACAAAAACAAAACAATTATTTAAAATAAATGTTTGTAAACATGTTCATGCAAAAAATTATGAATGGATTGCTGAAATATCGGGAGAAGAGTTTTCCGAAATTTATGAGTATGAAGTTTGAAGAAGTACTCTTACATAAAAATATAAAAACATTGAATATGCTTTCGACCCTTATTTCAGATCACCCATTTTAATTTTTATATTATATATATTTTGTTTTTTTATTCGTAATTTTTAATTATATTTTTTTTTAAATAATTTCATACTTTAACGTTTTGTTAACACTGTATTTTATTTTAATATATCGTATAATTTTTCATTCATTCTTTTTTCTACAAATAGTTCAATCCCTGCCGGCATTTATCCCAATATTTTTTGTTTACACATATACTAGATGTGTGTATGGTTGTACTAAATTTATACACATACATACACACATCTATTCATATGAGAAGAGCGTTTTGAAAATTTGGTAGCATTCAATACAATACATTGTATATTGAGTTTTGAAACAAAGGAGCAAGAAACAATAAAATGTAAGAAATTTAAAACAAAATGCTCATCATATCAGTGTTGGCTGAGATGCAAAACACAAATGTATATATGAGCAATATCCGATGAAGTGGAATACTATTAGACAACAATGCCAATGCAACAGGACCGTACCAGAAGCAAAGGTAAGTCTCCAACCTCCACATTATTATCACAACATTCTGTCCAATACATATCTATCTCGCTTGGGGAAATGTCAATGCCCACGATGAGAAAGATAACGTTTTGTACGGTACATGAGGATGTCCCGACGAAGATAAGACATAGCAGACCGTCCGATTTCATCATGGCTGAACGCCACACTTCCCCTAACCATAGAAAAGTCAAATGGCAAGGATTCAGAGAGTTCAGAGAACTTTCCATTCCTTCTGATGTACGGGTAGCAGAAAAGAGATTCCCGTGTCATCATCATTGCTGGTGCAGCCGCTAGATTTATACCTGCAGTTGATAATAAAAGCCAGGGTCAGGAAACTCACTGTTGTGGTCAGCAAATTAGTCGCGGAGCATAAAAGGAATAACTAATTGGAGCATTTTAAGAGTTGCAACATTGGGACCGGGGTAAGCTGTGGACAACGGTTAAGTTGCTCTCAAGCCATGGTAAGAGCGATGATAGTGACATTTAACTACGAAACTATGACTGATACGAAAAGATGTGACGGTTATTTTAACTCACAGTTTGTCGAGCATACATGGAACGACAGGACGAAGTGAATATTAGAGTAACCTCGGGTAATGTGGACTATGTTTCTAATGTGGACCATCCCCAATATCTAAGAAAATGCTTGAAATATGTCAATGCCGCCTTGATAAATGTTTTCCTAATCATTGAAAACAAACATCAAACTTGGTTTTTAATAAATAATTGCAATGTTAAAAATGTAGTAGTAGAAAATATAGCTCTGATTGTAAAAGTGTGATTTTAAAAATTTTTACCACAATAGTCGAACGTTTTTGCACAATAGTCGAACACTTTGTTTTTGTCGAATATAAAGAAGTTATGTGGTTTTCTTGTTTTCTTTAACAAAAATATACGTTTAGCTGCAATTACAATCGGTGATTTTTAATTTTTATTCATTTTTGAAGCTGATAAAATTTTTTAAATAAAATGTGGTCCACATTACCCGACGTTGAATATTTATATTTAAAAAATGTATTTATTTATTTTTTACCGTTATTACGCCCACAATATCAAAAAAAGAAAATGGTGGTCCACATTACCCGAAGTTAGTCTGTTACGTCGTATAAGATGTCTTACCGCCACAGCTAAATCATTTAAAGTGATTGTCCCCGACGCAATAAAGACGCGTAAAGTAAATAAGAGATGGGTGTTGAGTATGTAACTAAAATCCTTAATTCGTCGATAGCCAAGTTTCCGAAGCCTGGAAACTTGGCTACTGAAGAAAGACAAGTATGCTAGCTAAGTTGAATCGTATTGGTCGATCTCAATTTTATCACCAGTAGGGAATATTCCTCCCCAGCATTAGAGGAAGCTTTCAGTTGCGGATTATCACCATAGGTTCCATAAGCAACTGCGTAGCACGTCATCAACACACACATAACTCAGATCCGACCGTGCCATAAAGCTGTATTAGTTGATCTATCAAAAATCTTTGTGTCTTGGAGTCGTACAGGCAGTTTCGGAATAAGAAGTTCAAAACCCATAGAGTGAAATAGGGAGTTACTCAGGTTGAGGGTTGTATTTTCCGGAGCTGTTAAAATTACATCTTTTCGGTATTCCACATCCGTCAAATGTTTACCACTTTGTCTGCGGAGATGAAAATGCTTTTGCAAATTGATCGCAAGTCGAGGGGAATATAATTCCGACCACTAATTACCCATGTATATATTCCGCCCGTCAACATCATTGGTGCCAGTTATCATCCAAGCACAATCCATCTCCTGTAGATGCAAATTAAATAGACGAGTCCGATTTCAGTTCCCTAAACGAGGAATCAACTACCAGGTGTTCGAGCTCTCCGGACATTACTATAGTCAGTTCATCGCTACACCCGTATACTTTCTGTCAAACCAATGTCGCTTTAAATCAGACTTTATTCCTATTCTGATCACTGTAGAGAAAACCAGCGATTTTGTGGCCCATCAGTAAACATTTATGAATTATATTCAAACCAAGTGGTCGCCAATTCATTGAGCATCCATCTTTGCAGAACAGGACCAAGCGATTAGTTATCCGGAGATGCAACAATCTTAAAAGAGACTTGCAGACTCCATCAACCACATCCAGCGAGCTAGACACAATTTTCTCCAAATCCAAGCCATACAGAGCCCTTGGTTCAGACATGGATGTAAATGTTGGTAATTTGATGTCACAGTTCGAAATTCCTGTTATTGGGAAGTTGTCCCAATTCTTAAACCAGGTAAGTCCGCTACTAATTGGGAAAAAACTACTGCCCGATTTATCTACTTTCACCAGTAGCCAATGTTTTAGAGTCTCTATTGCTTACGTCCCTGAAACAGCATTTCGTTCTTACTAGCCATCAACATGGTTTCTGGGGAACATAGCACAACAACTCTTTCCAATCAGCGACGACCACATGACCTCAATCAGCGACGACCACATGAACGGATCATTGTGGCAGCCTTATTTCTGTCCAAGGCGTTTGATATGGTCGATCATTTCAAACTGATTTTCGACATCACAAATGCCACCATCACCAACTTCTTCAGGGAGCCCAATCTAAAATTATCCGCTGCAACAAAGTCCTACTCCAGTATTCTACTGCAATTTCGGACAGTGAGTGGCTTCTTCCAAGGCAAACCCGTTCGATTCTGGCACAAGTATGATCGGGGTATATTTGTATCGAGAACGGAATACCAAATAGGTGTTTATCCTCCCAGCAGATCCCTCACGACACACACCATCTATTGTTCGTCCGAGCTTACAAGTCTATTGCCCATAGACTTATTGCTAACGCCAATAGAAGTGGGACAATTTCTCAGGTTATTCTATCAGTATTTTTAGGATTTTGGACACATTTTTCAACTCTAACTAAAAATGATCAATGTTGGTCCATGGATATATCTAAAATCTTGCATCTAAAGAACGGCCAGTGGTGATAATTTATGAAGGACTTATTGGATAAGTCCTTCAAAATTTATGAATAATTTATGAAGGACTTATTGTTATTTTATCAGTGACGGACCAATGGTGGGATTTTATTTATATCGTTCCCAAAGGGGTCTTCGTTTTATACAAAACCCAATATTTGCCTTCAACTCGTAGAATAACAAATGTAGGTCTTCTGTCCACCGAAGACCCACATAAATTAATCAAGTTAATAAAGAAGCATTGTGCGTCTAACAGAAGATCAAGTAAATTTCTTCTGTCCGTAAAAAACAAAATATTTATATTTCGATTTTAACAAAATATGTATGGAATGACTCATATATAACAAATTGTACTTAATGATGGCATATGAGGTACATACAAACAGCAAGTACTCATACGAGAGATGAAATGTACAGACATACCAGACAAATGTTGTTGGGTCTTACAACGGAAATATGTTTTTCTTCGTAATGGCTCTGTTTTTGGCCAACAGACAAAAATTTGAAATGTTCAGTTTAGTACGGGAATTGCAGTGAGAACGAACGTTAAGTACATTAGAAATTAAACGCGGCGGGCCAAAGGAAAAAATTATAATAGACCTAAATATCTAGATCACAAAAATAAAAATTATACTAAAACTTATGCAAGGTCTAGGTACAAAGTAAAGGTCTTTTGGTGCAAGTGAATAAAATGCAATGGAAAAATAATTTTATATTATGGAATAAAATTTAAAAAATAATAATTTATTTAAAAAAGGTATTCAAATGTGAAAAAATAAAATGTTTAACCCAGAAAAAGCTAAAAACAAACCCCTTGATATTCATTATTTTTAGCAACAGCAACAGCCGCAAAAGAAATTCTTGAAAACATCGTGGATATAAGAAAATGTAACAGTAAAACATTAACAACTATTTTTTTAACTTTTACACATCTTTTAAAAGTATAAACTAATCACTTCTAACAAATTTAAAACAAAATGGGTAAATATTAAAGAAAATATTTAAAAATCGACACACACACACAATATTTTTCAATTTCTTCCAATGCTGCTGCCCTTGCCAATGCAAAAATGTAGAGTTTGTTGTCTTGTCTTTTGGGTGCTTCTGTGTTGCCTTCCCATCCAACAACAACAAGAGAAAACCAAAAACAGATCACCCTCAATGTTTCCGAATGGAAACACGACAAAAAGCATGTGGCGCACAGTACACTTGACTTGCTTTGAAAACGACAAAGTTTATTGAATTTGATGGATCACCACTTCCAACAACCCACCCGCCAATTACGTACGGAGAGTGAGCGCCAAGAACATGAAAATGCACCAACAATTTTCAAAGCAACAAAATTGTTGGTACATAATTTCTTTCATGTAATTTCAACAAAATTTTTGTAGTTCGTTTGTTTGTTTTGTACTTTCTCCCGAGGACCTCCCCGAGGATGATCGTTCAGATGAAAAACAAAACATTTACAAATAGAAAATGTGTATGTGCCAACAACAAATTTAGTGGCGGCGGCAGCGGGCACAAATAGTTGACTCTTCTACTTTTTGGCAGCCGGCTGCTAAGAAAATGATTCAACAAATTCTCTGCTTGCTATTGTTCGGAGAAAATAAACAATGCGCAGTGTAATAATTGATTTTCATTCATCAAAATACTTAAGTAAACTTTTTTTTAAACTACACTGTTCGGCAGTATGGTTTTATTGATTTCCAAAGCACTCCCTTCATTAGTAATACGATCAAATTAATTTTCGAAGCTCGTTTTCCTCTCCGATTGTGGACGTAATCAATCGAAAAAGAAAATGAGGATTAAAAAGTAAAATAGTCCACCGCTTTAGTCGATCGGGATATTTATATGGGAACTATTTATGGTTTTATGTAATGGTAGTTTGTTAATGCTCTGAAAAAAATAGTGTTCCACATTCAGAGACCCTAGTGGGAAAACCTAAACGGAACGCGATATATCAAATTATTATCTCTTCCATGAGGAAATTCGGCGAAACATGTATTAATACCGATAAGAAAGCTGAACATTTTTGGTAGGTTATTTCGAAACTTGGATCTATATATACACCCCACAAATGTGTGTACAGTCTCATCGGTTCGAAAATGCGGCTAAAGTCCTTAAAATACCGAAAATGAGATGGTAAGCTTTTATGGGATTCATAGAAAACCGTAAATTGACATTGATATACCCAAAATACCGAATAATGGGGGCTACCCGGACCAATATTGATAAATTTTCTTCTGAATGAGAATACAAAATATAAAAATTACAACTATTTAGGTCAAAGCATGTGTTCAAGCTCCGCAAAATACCGAAATTTGGGATGTAGTGTTATATACCCAAAAAAGTGATTCAATATTAATCATGTTTAGTACGAAGATCTGTCACCCCAATGAGAACCCTAAAAAATCATATTAGAGACACTTCGTTTAAAACCCCGGTGTAGCGTTATATGGAGACTTCCCTAAAAGTTGGCCCGCTTTTGACAATTTTTAGTAGGACGATTTACTGCAAGACCAAAATTCAAATTGCAACCATAAAGTGAATCCAAAATTACAGCTGATTCTATTGAAAAACGTATCTAAAACCCCGATTCGATTTTACTGAAGACATGTTGTGTGGCCGATGATTATTTTTGAGAATATCGATTTAGGCATGTCCGTATGTGTCCATGTTAAGTTGTAAAAATGTACAGGTTAATCGGTTCAGATTTAGATATGTCTCCCATGTGTATTTTCGGCCGATTATATGTTCATGATGTTCCTAAGGCTGGGGGGAATATTGGCTTATTATCTCCCCCACAAATGGTCTGTTCCATTACTTTTTTAATAGTAAAGCTAGTAAAAGCATAGACTAATCAAGATGTAGACGACGAAAAATTAAAAAAAAATCGCAGTCAAGTGACTCAAAATGAAAAACTCAAAAATTTTTAAAGACATTTTTTTTGGGGAAAATGGCCTATTTTTGTTTAATGTTTTTATCTGAGGACATAAAACTAACTATATTTAGTGGCATTCCAAATTAAAAGGTTCAAATATTTAAGTAAATCAGCATTTAAAATTGAGTAGCGCATTCAGCAGACTCAATTCAGAGAGGACTGGTGAGTGTATTTCGTCGTCTATACATTCATTAGTCTATGCTATGGTATTACTAGAACGGAACTAAAAAGGTCAAAATTGTGCAAAAAAAATATTTTATAATATCATGAGAACGGACTATCCGATTTGAACCAAACTATAACCTATTATCTTTATCAAGCCTAGATCAAGTAGGAAGATGGTACCCATTGGTCCATTCCTTCTGGTACCTCCCGCACAAATGGTCTAAATTTTTCATATTTGTACAACCTATTATCATAACCAAGAATAGATCAAGTTTGAAGATGGGATCCATTGGTCCACTGCTTCTGGTCCACATTTTCAATATTTATAAATCCAATATTTGGTAAATGGAATGCCTGATTTTTTAACCAAATTTTACACAATTTATTATCTTTACCAGCCTAGATCAAGTCTGAAGGTGGAACCCGTCTGCCCTCTCCTTTGGTGCATCCTACAAAACGGGGTCAATATTATATATTTGGTCGACATAAAATTCGAAACCTCTTTAATTAAATATATACCTTATATAAAACGAATAATAAAATATGTGTATAACTCCGAACACCTCCTCCGCAAACCATCTTGATGGTATTCGGACATGTAGACCTGCTATCATAGGTTGTCCATGCTCTGTTCTTGAAGTTATATCCAACGGTATTTATACCCTTCACCACACTGTGGTACAGCTTATTATGTCTTTGTGCATATGTTTCTAACAGGCAAAAGGAAACGAGATATACACATGGTTCGTTTTGAGAATATGCATAGAATCACTTTCTAAGTCGATTTATGCATGTCCGTCCGTCAGTCTGTCCATGTGAAATTGTAAACAAAGTACAGGTCACAATTATGATCTGAATTGGATGAAATTTGGTACAGCCCGTCTATTTGGGCCAAAGACGAAACGCATTGAAATCGGTTCAGATTTAGATATAGCTCCCATAAAAATGTTCGACCGATTTAATGTAAATGGTGTACAAACAAAATCCCTATATATCCTTCGATTTGCAGGAAATTTGGCATAGCGTACTGAATAAACCATAGAACGTTGTGTGTTAAGTTGCGTGAAAATCGGTTCAGATTTAGATATTGCTCCCATATACTTTCGCCCAATTAAATTTTATTTTTTAATTTTGCCACACAATTTTGCACAACGTACTAAAGTTTGAGTAACATGACATGTGACAATTTTAATTATAATAGGTTCATGTTTGGATATAGGTTCCATATCTATTTTCATCCAAGTTTAAGTAAAAGGCGCAACAAACTCTTCATGTTTTTTTCAGAATAGAATGGCGTAATTGCGTGTAGAAGTACTGATGTAGCCCATATATATTTCCGAACGACTTCGTGTTACTTGAGCTCCAAATATTCAACGGGTGCCCGAATGACATGTTTATGGATTGATCTAAGTCGGTTCACATTTAGATAAAGGTCATATATGTTAGTTCTGTTCGGATGCATCTCTTTAATATACCCATAGTGGTGAAGGGTATCATACCGTCTGACTTTACTTCTTTCCTTACTGGTTTTTATTATGACCATTTGTTGATTATTATGAATTGATGTTTTTCGCGGCATCCCTACGTGATGCACTGTCACGACTAGTATAGTTGCATGAAACCAACATATAATTCGATAAATCACGGATTTATGTATGGAATATTTCTCCGAAAACATTTTATGTGATACATTATTTTCAAAATCACTGATAATTTGCTCCTTTATATATAGGTGTACCTTCTTGTTTTAACCAGTAAATCAAAATCGAAAACAGATACATGTAATTAAAATTGCTGAGCTCATCTATTTTTACTGTAGAGCCCTGCAATTTTAGTTGCTTTAGTTTTAGCCACCAGTGTATATGAACTGATGAACTGATTTAAAAGCACATCATTGTAAGAGCAATTTGGTACGATGTGCTTAATTTCGAAACAATCGGACATTATCGTGAAATTTGAAGATGACATATATGGGCGAGGTATATTTGAAGCTATGTACAGGATAACGCATTAAAATTTGAAACCTTAGATTACTTTTAAAAATTGAATTTACAATCTTCGAGCAAATAAACAATTCAATTTATTCGTTAGCCCGTATAAGTGCTTTAAAGATGACTTTATGTAACAACCATACGCCCCATATTCTGAACTGAACGAACGTATCTCCGACACAGTGGATATTCGATTTACGTTATCATTTATTCCATTATTATATTATCATCAAACCCAATATAAATAATTATGTTGTATTTTATTTTTATAAAATTCATTTTATTTTTATAAAATTCATCATGGGAATTTTATTAGAGTACAATACAACATCGATGAAATAAGCGTTATTGTTTGAATATTTTTTAGGTATTACATCCTGATTGTACCCAACACCAAGAAGCTTTGTATTACACCAAATTATATAGCTTGAACCTTAGCTGCACCCACTTCTTGGAATAAAAACACAATCGTTTGATACTTCAGCACATGTTATTTTATCGGCTTCGTTACACCCGCCATACACATAAATCCAAAAAATAAACTCTTGTAAAAATAAACAAAATTACTGCAATCCAAAATTTTGTGTTGATTGCTTTTACGTTACTTCACGCACCCGAGAAAAAAAATAAAGAAACATATACACAAAACAAAAAATACAAAAACCTAAAACATGGATAATTGGAATGTTTTGACAGCCCACCAATCGGCCATTGGCGGCCGGGATGATATTAATTTGGTATCCAAAGAGAAATTGGTGAGTATTTGAAAAAATAAATTGAAAACCAAAACATCATTTCACTCTCATTTTTAAACATTTTATGCTATAGCATTGATTTTCTAAACAACAACTATTTTGGATTTTTGTTGTCTTTCATTACTCAAAAAGTTTTGAAAACAGCTGATTTGTTTTTATCAAATTAACTGCCTGCATAGATTCTGTAGTCTTCCTCACATTTTTGTTTTCTCAAATCTTAACTGTGAAGAAAAATTAATGCGTATCCACTCTCTCACAGAGAGATCCTAAATTTAGAATACCTCTTCTGTATCAATCAGAGTGTTTTTTGTTTTTCTTTTGGAGATTCCCTCGCAGTAACAGTATTGAATTGATTGCTAGCGGCCACGAAATTTAAGAAGAAAAGACGAAAATTTATATAAGAATTTTTAAGCGGATATCGGGAGCAATTTTTTTAATTATTAAATAAAAATGGATTTATCTACCGATATCTGGGGACAATTGGCCGTGGAAGCATCTCAAGTGTATTTGTCAGATGGCACCGTTCGTAGTCCCTTTGCTGATACGGTATGTCAAATAAAAAAATGAATCGGGTCAAGTTCAATAGTGAAAAATTTGTGAAAGAATCGAATTGAATGTTAAAAATAAAGAATTACATTCGAAATTTAAATCGAAAATGTAATTTTATAGAAAAACATCTACCCAAAATATATTAAATCACCCACAAAGTTTAAATTACTTTGAACCAGTCAATATTTTCAATTAGAAAAAAAACGAAAAATGTGTGTTCCTTTTTTTCAAAATCTAATTATAGCCAAAAGCCAAAAAAGAAAAAGTGTTTAAAAAAGAAAACAAAAATTTGTGGAACACTTTCAATACACAAATGACACCCGCCGCATTATAGAAAATTTAAAAAAAGAAGACAAGAAAATAAACAAAAACAAACGCCAAAAAAATGTGAATACTTTGTAAATCCAGTGGAAAAAAAGTATTTCAAAACACTTTGGTTTAAATTATAATCATGGAATATGAAAATCATATATTACATTAATGATATTAATATTTATGATAATATTCAATTTAAAAGAAAAAAAGTGAAGCGATTTCTAATTGGTTTATGTGGTGGTTATAAGTTTATTTTAGACTTATAATATTATGCCGTTAAAAAAAAATACTTCAGAAAATAATATATAATTTTAAAACCGAAATGCGTGATTTTTAATTTATAACAAAACATATTTAAATATAAAAAATATTTGTTTTGATAAATAGTGATTATATCCATGACAATGCGTCGATAATTTTAACAAGGTCTCCTAGACCTATTTTACTATGCAACAACAAGAGTATATTATGATATCTTCTTTGTAAACCTCTAACTGAAGTTTTACCGGATTTGCCACTGTAACAAAAAAGAGAAAAACCATTCTTCAGCGCCATCTGTTGATGGGTATGATTCAAATTGTGCATATCAGTTTTGCAAGACCAACATTATGAGGATTTATTAAACAAATTAAACAATTAAACTCACTGTGCTAACTTAATCCGGTACAATGTAAATGTACTATAACAAAGACATATAGTTTCCTTTCAATAAGAAACCTACCTCACTTGTGTAAATGGAACAATTTTTAACAAAAGTTACAGCTTACAGTTACAGGATGACATTCTTAACATAACATTCTTAAAAGTCCAGGCCCATGGCTGCAATAGTCCCGCACATAATATTCTTAAAAAGTCTACGCCTAAGGCTGCAATAGTCCCTCACAAAATTTTCTTTAAATGTTCACGCCTAGGGCAGCAATAGTCCCTCACAAAATATCCTTAAGAAGTCCACGCCTAAGGCTACAATAGTCCCGCACATAATATTCTTAAAAAGTCCACGCCTAGGGCTGCAATAGTCCCTCACAAAATATACTTAAATAGTCCACGCCTAAGGCTGCAATAGGCCCTCACAAAATATTCTTAAAAAGTCCACGCATAAGGCTGCAATAGTCCCTCACAAAATATCCTTAAAAAGTCCACGCCTAAGGCTGTAATAGTCCCTCACAAAATGTTGTTTAAATGTTCACGCCTAAGGCTGCCATAGTCCCTCAAAAAATATTCTTAAAAAGTTCACGCCTAGCCTACAATAGTCCCTCACAAAATATTCTTAAAAATTCCAAGCCTAAGGCTGAAATAGTCCCTTACAAAATATTCCTAAAAAGTCCACGCCTAAGGCTGCAATAGTCCCGCACATAATATTCTTAATAAGTCCACGCCTAAGGCTACAATAGTCCCTCACAAAATTTTCTTAAAAAGTCCACGCCTAAGGCTGCAATAGTCCCCCACAAAATATTCTTAAAAAGTCCACGTCTAAGGCAGCAATATTCTTTAAAAGTCCACCCCAAGGCTGCAATAGTCCCTCACAAAATATTCTTAAAAAGTCCACCCCAAGGCTGCAATAGTCCCTCAGAAAATATTCTTAAGAAGTCAACGCCTAAGGCTGCAATAGACCCTCAAAAATTATTCTTAAAAAGTCCATTCCCAAGTTTGCAACAGTCCCTCACAAAATATTCTTAAAAAGTCCATGCCTAAGGCTGCAATAGTCCCTCACAAAATATTCTTAAAAAGTCCATTCCCAAGTTTGCAGTAGTCCCTCATAAAATATTCTTAAAAAGTCCACGCCGAAGGCTACAATAGTCCCTCACAAAATGTTCTTTAAAAGTCCAAGCATAAGGCTGTAATATTCCCTGATAAAATACTCTTAAAAATTCCAAGCCTATGGTTGCAAGATTTCCTCACAAACCATTAGAAAATTCACGCATAAGTCTGTAATAGTTCCTCACAAAATAGCCTTTAAAAAATTCGTATCGGTAGTTTAAATATCCGAATCTTTCATATACTACGAATTTTTAATTACATAACACCATTTAATATATGTTTTCTCATTGTGTAATAAAAATAAGAATTTCCCCTAAATATCTGGTGCAAATTTCATAAAAATCGGTTAAGTATTCGCTGAGTTATTTGCATTTGAATTCAACGATGCTGCGAAAGATACTTTCTGTTGGGTTCTGGGCGCCTATTACCGAAAAATCACTCAAAAATCGGTCTTGTAAAATGGAAATTTTTTCCTCATAACAGGTACTATTTGTGTGTATGTGTAAGTAAATATATTTTACATTAAATACGTACATAAATTTCAAACAATTCTACCTACCTACATATCAAGCAACAAGAAATCGGATCATGAATTGTTTTTGTCCTACAAGTATGCTATGATTTTCTTTACAAACAGACATTATGAAAAATTTTGCCGTTTTTAAAAGACCGCTTTTTGTGGGATTTTTCAAATTCGGGTAATAGGCGCTCAGAATCGAATAGGAAGTATATTTCGGTGCATCGTTGAATTGAAATGCAAATAACTCAGCAACTACTTAAGCGATTTTCATAAAATTTACAGCAATGAATAGAGGGAATTCTGAAGTTTTAGTGCACAATACAGTTTTTTGAACGTGGTTTGCGTTCATTTTTTTCTTATATTACCATATATAAAGATTTGGTTTTGAATTGATTGAATTGATTTGAATTGATAAGTGGGTGGTATTCATTTGGTTTATGGCTGTGTACCCTTAAACATGATAGAATATATAACGTGTTATGTTTTGTAAACTTTTCTAGAAAAACCAAGATTTGTATTAGAACCTAAAATGGGCTTTCCCCACTTTCAAAATAAACGATTTAATTTTACCGAATATAGTTCGAATTTCGTGCCGTTCTATATCAGATGAAAAGTCGACGGCTTGATTCATAACTGATTTTTTATAATGTATGGAATATTTCATTGTGTGGGAGGCACAAGACGGAATGGTCCGGTGGGCCCCATCTTCGATCGTGACGTTACATGCGCTTAATACTGAAATTATAATAACTGAAAATGTTGGCACTTTGTGGAAGAGGTAACCGATGGAGTGGACGCCTCTTATAGTCCTTGAAAAATCGACGCCTCTTATAGTCCTTGAAAAAATCGACGCCTCTTCTAGTCCTTGAAAATCGACGCCTCTTATAGTCCTTGAAAAAATCGACGTCTCTTCTAGTACTTGAAAAATCGAAGCCTCTTATAGTCCTTTACAGATTCCCGCCTTTTCTAGTCCTTGAGAGTTATTCCTTAACAAATTCACGCATCTTTTAGTCATTGAGAGACTAATCCTTAACAGATTCACCCCTCTTTTAGTCCTTGAAAGATATTCCTTAACAGATTTACGCCTCTTTTAGTCTTTGAAAAATATTCCTTAACAGATCCTCGCCTCTTCTGGTCCTTGAAAAATATTCCTTAACTAATCGAAGCCTCTTATAGTCCTTGGAAAAGTATTCTATAAATAAATCTGGCCTCTTATAGTCCTTGAAGAACTGTCCTTTTCCAAAATATTCTTTTAAAAATCCACGCCTCCTATTGTCCTTTTCCAAAATATTCTTTAAAAATTCCAAGCCTCTTGATTGCATAAAACATTTCTTCAATTGTAAATTTTTACACATTTCTTTAGTCGTAGATCTTTTTCCATATATCTTCAAGTACAAATTCGGAGGAAAAATGGGAGCAGTCGTCGTTTTTCTAAAAACGTCCCTTTAAAGACAGTTTTTTAAACAAATTAATAACATATAGTGAATATTTCATGCCAGTACATGCATTCATTACTGAAATATAAATATTTGAAATTGATGTTGTGTCCAAAATATTGCTGCAAGCGATTCTGTTTGGCTATTACTACAAAAAAATAAAAATGAAGAAATTCCAAGTTACAAAAAAACAAAAAGAAGTATTCAGTAATTGTTGCCAGATCGTTCGATTTGTGTTTCACTTTTTGGTTTACAAATAATGAGCATACTTTTACATGCATGCATTGAAATACGATATTCATTACAATTTTGTATGCGGTATGTTTTTCATGTAACGCCTTAAAATATGCCCAGAATTTGACGAACAAACATAAAAAACACAACGTAAGTACTAACCAATCTGGTAACACACCAACTACCTATCCTCGCATCTGTTTTTGTGAACATGCAATTTCTTCACTTTTTCAATTTCAGGTAATAGGCAAACAGAATCGTGTAGCCGCTATATTTTGACACAAGCTAAACTTTAAATAGCTATAGCTCAGTAATGAATACATGTATTGACGTGAAACATTCACTATTGGTAAGGGGAGAATTTGTAGTTTTTATCTATGTGTATTGGGTGCCAAATTTTTGGTCCTTATTTTTATTACACAATGAATAGGCGTGGACTTTTTAAGAATAATTTGTGAGAGACTATTGCAGCCTTAGGCGTGGACTTTTTAAGAATATTTTGTGAGGGATTATTGCAGCCCTAGGTGTGGACTTTTTAAGAATATTTTGTTAGGGACTATTGCAGCCTTAGGCGTGGACTTTTTAAAGAATAGTTTGTGCGGGACTATTGTAGCCTTAGGAGTGAACATTTAAAGAACATTTTGTGAGGGACTATTGCAGCCTTAGGCGTGGACTTTTTAAGAATATTTTGTGAGGGACGATTGCAGCCTTAGACGTGGACTTTTTGAGAATATTTTGTGAGGACATATTGCAACCTTAGGCGTGGACTTTTTAAGAATATTTTGTGAGGGACTATTGTAGCCTTAGGCGTGGACTTTTTGAGAATATTTTGATAGGGACTATTGCAGCCTAAGGCGTGAACATTTAAATAACATTTTGTGAGGGACTATTGCAGCCCTAGACGTGGACTTCTTACGGATATTTTGTGAGGGACTATTGAAGCCTTAAGCGTGGTCTCTTTAAGATTATTTTGTGAGGTACTATTGCAGCCTTAGGCGTGGATTTTTAAGAATATTTTGTGAGGTACTATTGCAGCCTTAGGCGTGGATTTTTTAAGAATATTTTGTGAGGGACTATTGCAGCCTTAGGCGTGGATTTTAAAGAATATTTTGTGAGGGACTATTGCAGCCTTAGGCGTGGATTTTTAAAGAATATTTTGTAAGGGACTATTGCAGCCTTAGGCGTGGATTTTTAAAGAATATTTTGTGAGGGACTATTGCAGCCTTAGGCGTGGATTTTTAAAGAATATTTTGTGAGGGACTATTGCAGCCTTAGGCATGGATTTTTAAAGAATATTTTGTGAGGGACTATTGCAGCCTTAGGCATGGATTTTTAAAGAATATTTTGTGAAGGACTATTGCAGCCTTAGGCGTGGACTTTTTAAGAATATTTTGTGAGGGACCATTGCAGGCTTAAACGTGGATATTTAAGTATATTTTGTGAGGGACTATTGCAGCCTTAGGCGTGGAAAATTAAATATCTCATATCGTTTTGTTGTAACTTTTTTCGTATTGTAGATGTTAATATGAAGGTGGCGTTATATGAAAGGTACAATCATATGCTTTCTTGTGAAATAAAATATCAAATTTTTTGAATATTAATGTACTTTCTTGTGAAGAAACAAAAAGTTTATTTTTTAATTTTCCTTGTTTATATTTTTGTTATACAAATTATGTTGAGATGCGATTATCTGTTCATAAGGTACAATTGTATACTTTGAGATTTAAGTAAATTGATAAAATTCGATCGGTGCCTCGACGTCGGAGGACAGTTGACACCCGTCTCTTTATACAAAAGCTTGTCTTTCGGATTCTTAGCCCCCATGTCTCCTCGATTTGTCATATTTAATGGTCTTCCTTCTGGTATTTTATTTCCATTCTAGACTTCGAAGAAACCGACATGTTTTTTTTTTAATTCGACAGCTGCTTCCAAGTATTTTTTTCTAAAAATAAAAACAATTATATAAATTATTTTAATATCCAAACCTGCTTGCTAAGCATCTTTCTATAGAGGCTCCATTTTGTATTGTTCCCCCTCTATGTATATCATGCAGATCCTGTTTGACGCGCATGGGAAGGGGGAGTTCCGTTAACTCAATTTTAATTATTTTGTCTATCATCCATATCATTCCCATATCTTTCCGTGTAAATTAAAGAAATAAATATTAATAATTTTTTATTACCCACCCCCCATAGACTATTGAAAAACTTCCGGACAAAGTAATTTTGCAAATTTTCTCTTACTTGTCACATCGTGAAATTTGTCGCTTGGCCAGAGTATGTCGTCGCTGGCGCCAAATTGCCTATGATACCCGTTTGTGGAAGAATGTCTCACTAAGGCCTGAGGTGTCTGGTTTACATGTGGGATCATTGGAGTCGCTGCTGTCTTTGATTGCCGTACGTTTTGGACCAACATTGCGTTACATTGAGCTGCCGATTGAGTTGATTACCCACACGGTACTGCATGAATTATCCGCCAAATGTCCCAATTTGACACATATGCTACTGGATTTCTCAACTGGTAAGTAAAACAAAATAAAAATAAAAAAATAAGTCAAGGTTTTCAAAACGAATTTTAATTTTCTTCTCACCCTTCCAGCTATGCAATTGCACGATTTCAGTGAAATGCAAGCCTTCCCCACCAAATTGCGCTACATGTGCATTTGCCTGTCGGAGGTCATCTTTATGGAAGGTTTTATGCGTAAAATCTACAATTTCATCAATGGCCTGGAGGTGTTGCATCTAATCGGTACCTATGAAAAATGCGAAGAGGAAGAGGAGGAAATCTACGAAGTTATCAATGTACACAAATTGAAATCGGCTACACCAAATCTGAGGGTCATCAATTTGTATGGCATCAATTTCATTGATGACTCGCATATCGATGCCTTCAGCTCGAACTGTATTCAGTTAGAATGTTTGGCCGTGAATTTTTGCAATAAAGTCACAGGCTCAACATTAAAAACTTTAATCCAACGCTCGAAACGTTTAACCTGTCTGCTAATGAATGGCACGAGTTTGAAATCTGAGTTTGTCATGCAAGTAGACTGGGATAAATGTGCCTTGCAAGAGTTGGATATTACAGCAACCGACTTATCTACCGAATGTTTGGTAGACATGTTGACACGTATACCGAATTTGCGTTTCTTGTCCGCGGGTCAAATCAATGGCTTTAATGATACGGTCTTGAAGCAGTGGATGGAATCGGGAATGACAAGGTAGGGAGGACACACATTTTATATCATTTTCAATAGTAAATCTTATTTTTAATTGCAGATCTTTAATGTCCATTGATTTGGATTCATCGGATAATGTATCCGATGATGGTTTACAAAAGTTTTTGACCCGTCATGGTCAACAATTGAGTGCGTGCTGTTTGTCTGGCATGCCTCACATCACCGATCAGCTATGGATGAGTATTTTACCCGTCTTGACCAATGCTAAGTGAGTTGGAACGTTGGATACGATAAAAAAGACTAATTGAACTATCAAATCTTTTAATTGCTATAAATTCTATTTAAAAGCAAATCTATAATTTTAACAAAACTAACTTTTTCAAGCTCAATGGAACTAAGAAGTGATAATAATTGTTATGGCTGATGCATTTGCTGTTCGGAAGTCTAAAGCAAATCATTCGTTTACAGACATCGTTTGTGCTCTTTTAGCTATAATTTATTTGCAATAGAATTTCGAATTTTTATATTAACGATTATTTATATATTTCTAGGATCCTGGTTATGGGTACTTCGGAAAAATTAGGTGTCAATATTCATGTTGATCAACTGATGGACACCATTGCTTCAAGCTGTGGAAATTTGGAACGTTTGGAATTAAGGTGAGTAGAAAAATAAACAAATAGAAGAGTATCAATCGGTACTGTGCTGGCAGACATTGGCTACCATTGGCCTGGGCCCAGTTAGACAGAATTTATAAAGCATAGCCAGACGAACTTTCCCGCCGAATAACATGACTACATCATCGCATAGGCTACAACCTTTATGTTATGATGATTTCCAAATTAATGGTATTCCTAGTTTCGAGGTCTAGTAACCGTTCTAGTGTCATGAGTAGAAAGAAAGAATCGGTCTATAGTCCTAAGGTAGCATGTGACTCGGCTTCCGATAAAATTAGACAAAATTAGTGTAATCAACATACGATCATCTACATGCTACAACATGACCGGAATTATGACATCTAGACCAGGGGATTTGTATGACTAAAAGCTATTTATTGCCCATTGCGAAATCTGGGCGCTTTGTTATAAGACCTACGGTTACCCTTCTTGATTTCACGATTGTACTTATCGAATTGTTTTCTGTAAACATCCCAATCTGTTTTCTATTTCATCTTACTAGCTTTGTTATACACTTTTTCACGCTGCTAGATTATTTGACCACCATACCGGCTAAGATTCCCCCCAGGGTATGTTAAAGGACAAGAAACCTCAGAAGAGTTTCTCTAACCTCAATCACAGCTCTCTGAATATCCTCAACCGTTCTGAGATCGTTATGCCACGAATGAAAATGCTGTTTTACCTTTGAACTTGCCACAGTTCGTATTCCAAGAGTTCCTATAAAACTTTATTTTTACTCTAGAGTTGGAAATCTTGAAAGCGAACATTTTTAAGATACCTCCGAATTCCTTAGACCAGAGTCACCCATGCCTGATGTCAATGACAATATGGAAGTATATAATCGAATATGGACTCACCTCATGAATTGGTATCACTGGTTCTCAGGTAGAAATGGTCATTTGTTCGGCTGAGATTTCGTCCCTGGTGGGAATTCACTCTGCGAACGTCGCTATATTGCCTCTTTATATTTTCTATGATTATATCTAAGTATAAAATCGAATATGGACTCATCTCGTGGATTGGTATCACTGCTTTCCCGGTGGAAATGGTGGGAATTGGCATCACAATGTCAATGCCCAGATCACAAATGTCGTTCGTTTCTTCCATTCTTCAGTTTGCATACTTCCGGTCAGGCGCTCCATACCGAATATACACGGCAGAAACTATGAGGGGTCTGGAGTTACCCCTGTCGAGTCTAGCTGTCGTCATATCAGCTGAAATTTGAAAGAAGCATAAAATGTATTTTTTTTGGCTATTATACAGGTTCTTACCTTCTCTCCAGGATAGGTGGTGAAACCTGTGTGTTAGTATGCAGCATAAAAGTAAAAGGTGGCTATATAACTTGAAACAATATAACATTGTGGCCGGAACAAGTAACTTGTAGACAACGGTTAAGTCATTCGCTAACTCTAGAAGAACGACGTAACTGTGATATACACGAAGGGCGCGTGCGCGTGTCATTTTCATCCGACAGTTATAATATGGCCCCGAGAGTTACAGGTAGAGAGGAATGTAATGTGTTGATGATAGAATTGGTTTCATATGCCGAAATAGGTGAGATCATATAGTGTGATAAAACGGGTGTTTTGGTGCAGTCCATTTCCTGTTAATCTGTTCCACAGGGAACAGATTAACTTGCGGAAAATGCAACTGGCAGATTTGGAACCATTGAAGATTAGTTTTTGGTTCCAAAATATTGTCACTCGATAGGCTTGGCATAAGGCAGCAGAAATTGTTCCCTAATTATAACTTCATTAAAAAATAACAAATCTACTAATGATTGAAATGTGGTTTTTATTACAGATGGGATCCAGACAATTTACGTTTTTCGGATAAGAGTCAAAAGGCCATCGACTTGTTGCGCGTTAAATGTTTGAAATTGCGATGCATGGTGTTGAGGTAAATAAAGCACTCTTCTGAATTTCGAATAAAAAGTAATAAATAATTAAAATTATTTCCTTTTTTGTAGTGATGGTCGTTATTATGAAACGGTTAAAGCCAATTTTGAACGTGCCGATCGTGTTACCGTTGTACGCACAACCACCTGTTGTCGTGTATCACCCTATCATTTGTTAAGTAATTATAATGATTTAATTTTCAATTAATACAAACTGTGGCAGCCGAGGCAACGTGAATGCAGAGATGATATACCGCATATGGAGACAACTAGGATGATGTTTACTTTGTTAAAAAAAAATAAATAAATAATTTATGAACAAATTTGTAAAATAACATTGTTGTTGTTATATAAACCGAAAGAAATTAGTTAAATTAAAATTATACAATTTTATTTGTTTTATTTTTTTTTATTTTAAAAAATAATTTAATTTGTTTATTTTTTATATTTACCTTATCCAATTTAACTTTACAATATAATATGCCATTATTTAGAAAGTAAATTATAGAGTTGTTTTTATGGGTTGTTTGTGGCTTTGTTTTTTTTTTAATTAAATATATATTTTTGGGATAATAGTATTTATATTTTTGTCAATTTCCATTATATAAAATTAACCTAAAAACATTAACTCTGTGTTTGAAAGTTTTATTTATTTCTTTTTTTTGGTTTTTTTATTTTGTCGTTTATTAATATACATTGCTATAATTTATTATGATTTTTATTCTGCTTAAGATTTCATCGTATCAGACTTCACAATATATGTATATCATTATTAATATTTTTCCTTACTGTATTAATTGGTATAGGGGATAACATATTTTTTTCTTAATTTGCTGCCGTTTTTTAAGTAATTAAAATTGAGGGAAAAGATTTTTTTGTGTTTATAACTTGGGTGTTGAGAAAGAACATTACACGAAAGATTTGTGACAAGTAGAAGTATTTATATATTTTTAAGGCGCCGATTATGGGGAATGAGTACTAGAATTAAAAACGATTTCTACATTTTTTCTAAATTTCAATTGAATGGGGAAAAATTAAGAGAAGTTCGGGAAGTGATTTTGCAGTGTAAATCAATAGTGAGAATACTCAAAAGTATACAATTTTTGGGAATAATAATCGATCTTTCAAATCGCAATTCCATACTCGATTTATCGTAGTGGTCCCTTAACAAACAAATGCCTCCTCCAATTGGCAAGACCCATGAGTGGAAAAATTAACTACTTTTCTACAATAACATAAGCGTAAGTTCCAGTTGACCAAGGAACCATCTTCTATATATACAAAACCAAAGGAATTCTTAACTACCTACAGCTTTTACCATAGAATACCAAATTGATCAGTCAATTTTAAAATATGAAGTATACCTTCAAAATATGGAAAACCAAACGGTCCCAAAATATCTACAAACGACCAAATGGGTCTTCGATAAATATAAAACCAAACAGAATATCAAAAGGGTCTACTATCTACAGATGACTGGAGGGTTCTTCATTTGATAGAATACCCCATAGGGGTCTACAGAAAACGTAATGGGTATTCTACGTACAGAAGGTCAAAGGGGTCTTCGATCCAAAAACACACACGGAAATACCAACTGAAGGCCCTTAAATCAATAAAATACCAGCATATCAAAAGGGCCTTCCATCAACAAAAGGCTGGTCTTATATCTATAAAATACCAACTGGGCCTTCTATGTATTTAGAATAGCACATCCCTTTAAAAGACCTATCAAATCGAATATTCTTCTTCCCTCCGTCTACTATCTATAGAAGATCGAATGGGTTTAATCTATAGAAAAATAAATTAGCATGGAAATTAGCATGAATGGACCTTCTATTTACTGGAAACCAAATTGATGTTTAAAATGGTCTTTACGTGGTCTTTAGAATAGCACATCCTTTTAAAAGTTCTATCAAATTGAATAATCATCTTTCCCATTTTAGTGAAGGACATTAAAATCATCTCAATTTTAAATAATTATTTATGTGTATATAATTTTTATTTTATAAAAAAAAAACAATTAAGCAATGCTTTTTCCCTTCATTTTTTTTCTAAAACAAAATATTATTTTCTTAAAAAAAAAACTCAACACATATCTATGCATAGTATTTATATAAACAAACAAAAAAACGACTTATTTCGATGAAAAAAGAAAAAAATCTTAATAAAAATATATTGTCGCCCAGAAATGTGTGTGTTTTTCACTTAAATTAATTAATTAAATTTCTATAATAAACATATGTTGTTGTGTATGTGGTTTCTGCAAATTTCATTTATACATAAGTACACCTAAAGTAGTAATTATAGTATATATATAATATTTTATTTTTATTGTGTTTTTTGGGTTTTTTTTTTATTTTATAGTTACATTAAATTATAATTATAGTTAATCCTGTACATCCAAATCGGGTTGAAACCGAAAACTATGCGTTGAATTACTCGCTGCCGCTGTGGCGGTGGCAGCAACAGCTGCTGTTCTCGATGTTGTCGGTGCGGTGGTATTCATCTGTGACGATGATGCAGAACTTCCGCCACCACTGCCCGTACTAAAATTACTGCTAACGAGGCCAGAGCTTACGCTAGCCACACCACTAGCACTAGCCAAGAGGCTGGCAGATGTTGATGTCGTCGACGTTGAAGATGATGATGTATTGTTATCAGCATCAGTTGTTGTCGAACGGCTACGAGCATTTTCTATAGCTACATCCTGCAAAATGAAAGAGAGTAATTTAAAAAATGTTTTAAAATTTAGTTGTGTAGAGATTGAAGACCCATTTGGAGAGGATTTGGCCTGCTATGTATGACCATTTAGGTAACTGTAGGTGGTCTTCTTTGGGCTTTGTTCTTCTAAAGATTCGTTTGGTATTCTGTTGACGGAAGACCCATATGATGTTGACGCCCTACTTAAGTTATTTGGGAGGATCTAACTGCACTTTCCAAACAACGGATATTTAATTTGGTATTTAGGGTTCATGTTGGGTAAGTATAGTCCCTTGTTTTTGTATTTGAATCCATACTCCACCTCATTATCTTGATTGGAAAACATGTCTATCACACTCACCTCTCTATTGCGATTAACTAACGGAGCATCCATATCCTGTTGGTGTGGCACATTATTGTCAGCATCATCGGTTCTATCCGTGTACATCATGATTTCATGACACAATGGACATCTATCCTGGACATATAACCATTTGCGCAGGCATACACCATGGAAATAGTGACGACAACGGGTGATTTTTGCCGAATGCATTTCCTAAATAAAAAATGTACAATTTGTTATTAATTGTTTAATCAAATGTATTGCCAAATCATACCTGATAACATATAGCACAAACATCATCGAATGCCTGCAACTGGGCGGGTGTTGCCTCTGGTAGTGTGGATATTTTATGTACAGCTGATCGCCTCTTCATAAACACCGACCAACCGGCCCGGGCCTCACACCAAATGTTGAAGTAAGCATGTATGCACATCATAATTGCACGGATGGCGCCGCCTGTAGCATTTTGTGCTATCAAGTTATATTATACGGTACACAAATCAACCAAATAAAAAAAATTTACATGCACACGCAATTTTTTGTATTTTTTGATAAATTTTGTTTGATTGTTGTTGTTGATGTTTGTTTGGGGGGTTAGGAATTGGGACATTGCAATAGATGAATTGCTTCTTTTGACAAATGAATGGCAATGCTTAGGTAATGTGGATGATATTATGGATATGGTTTCATTTTTTTCCATTGGAAGCATTAAGAATGAAATAGCCCACAAAGCTCGATAACATGGAACCATTTCCTTCGGCAATATTCTTAGCTCAAATATATAAAAGCTGAGTACCAAAAACAACAACCTGGATATCTACACAACATAAATGCATGAGCTTTTGGTAGTCATTTGATAGTCTTTGGAAACATAAATATTTTTTTAAATCTATGCCGTGCAAGTCCCTTAAAAAATCTTGTTTAAAAACTCCGCCTTGATAGTCTTTGAACATTTTTGTTTAAAACCACGCCTTGATAGTCTTTGAAAAATATTTTTTAATGACTCCGCCTTGATAGTCTTTGGAAAAAATATATATTTTTTAAATCTATGCCTTGAAAGTCCTTTAAAAAATGTTGTTTAAAAACTCCGCCTTGATAGTCTTTGAAAAATGTTGTTTAAAAAAGTCTCTTAAAAATATTTTTCTAAACTATGCCTTGTTAGTCCTTGGAAAAAAAAATATTTATTAAACTATGCCTTGTTAGTCCTTGGAAAAAAAATATTTATTAAACTATGCCTTGTTAGTCCTTGAAAAAAATATTTATTAAACTATGCCTTGTTAGTCCTTGGAAAAAAATATTTATTAAACTACGCCTTGTTGTTCCTTGGAAAAAATATTCTTTAAAAAATCTACGCATTGTTGGTCCTTGGAAAAATATTCTTTAAAAAATCTACAACTTGTTGGTTCTTGGAAAAAATAATCTTTAAAAAATCTACGCCTTGTTAGTCCTTGGAAAAAAATATGTATTAAACTATGCCTTGTTAGTCCTTGGAAAAAAATATGTATTAAACTATGCCTTGTAAGTCCTTGAAAAAAATATTTATTAAACTATGCCTTGTTAGTCCTTGGAAAAAAATATTTATTAAACTGTGCCTTGTTAGTCCTTGGAAAAAAATATTTATTAAACTACGCCTTGTTGTTCCTTGGAAAAAATATTCTTTAAAAAATCTACGCATTGTAGGTCCTTGGAAAAAATATTCTTTAAAAAATCTACACCTTGTTGGTCTTTGGAAAAAATATTCTTTAAAAAATCTACGCCTTGTTGGTCCTTGGAAAAAATATTCTTTAAAAAATCTACGCCTTGTTGGTCCTTGGAAAAAATATTCTTTAAAAATTCTACGCTTTGTTGGTCCTTGGAAAAAATATTCTTTAAAAAATCTACGCCTTGTTGGTCCTTGGAAAAAATATTCTTTAAAAAATCTACGCCTTGTTGGTCCTTGGAAAAAATATTCTTTAAAAAATCTACGCCATGTTGGTCCTTGGAAAAAATATTCTTTAAAAAATCTACGCCTTGTTGGTCCTTGGAAAAAATATTCTTTAAAAAATCTACGCCTTGTTGGTCCTTGGAAAAAATATTCTTTAAAAAATCTACGCCTTGTTGGTCCTTGGAAAAAATATTCTTTAAAAAATCTACGCCTTGCTGGTCCTTGGAAAAAATATTCTTTAAAAAATCTACGCCTTGTTGGTCCTTGGAAAAAATATTCCTTAAAAAATCTACGCCTTGTTGGTCCTTGGAAAATATATTCTTTAAACAATCAACGCCTTGATAGCTTTTTGAAAAATTGCCGAACTGCAACTTCGAAATCTACAGTCCGTCCAATTCATGGCTGGATTAAAATGAAATGCATAACTATCTCTTTCTCTCACATGAAATAGTAAATGGGGAGAATTTTACTTTCCAATTAACAAACAAACATGAAATTTAAATATTTTTTTTTTATTTCGATCTTCAATTTTTCCGATTTCCTTTATCCTAATAATGATAATTATTTCAATCAATTCAATTATTGTGTGTTTTATATTTTGATCTCGAATTATATTGAATATACAAGAAATTTGCGATGACATGAAAATTTCAAAAAAGAAAAAAATAATAACCAAAAAGTTTTTATATAAATAAAAACTAAAAAAGAAGAAGACTACGCAAAAACACACACACCCAAACTTATAAAGCAATGAAAACAAAAAGCACAAATGATACAGAATAAAAAAAATATCAGACTTACCCGACTCGAAAACCAATATCCAGGCACCATTAAAGAATAGCAAAATGCCAAAACAAAATTCAACGGAATTACCAAAGGCGCGTACATAATACAAGTAGTCATCTAATTTCTCCCAGAACGATGAACGGCATGCATCCAAAAGGAACAATGTATAGGTAGCCAAGGAAACAAGAACCTGAAGGAAAGAAATTAACAATATAGTATTAAGAATAAATATAGTAAGGATATTTAAAAATATATTTAAAGATGTTTATAATTTAAGTTGAAATATTTAATACAACGCTTTAACAAATCAACGCCTCGATTGCCCTCGAAAAAATATTCTTTAAGAAATCTACGCCTGGATTGTCCTCCAAAAAAATATTCATTATCCTAAAAAAAATACTTTGAAAAATCTACGCTTCGATTGTCCTCGAACAAATTTGAAAAAGAACTATTTTCAAAATTATGAAAAAAATAAATCTTGGAAAAATATTCTTTAAAAAATTATAGTCCTTGGAAATACATATATTTTAAAAAAAAATCCACACCTATGATAACCCTTGAAAAAATATACTTAAATAAAATCCACTCCAATGAAAAAGCATTGAAGGAAAATTATTAAATAATCCACGCCTCTGATATTTTGTCCATCTTACCTTCACAACAACCTCCACAGAAAATGCGGTCACAGCCAACAGCCAAGTGGATGGAGAATGACGTCTCCATAGGGCAACGAGTAAACATATTGGTGCAATGACTAGGAAAGCGCAAACGGTTAAGGCACGGAAATGACGTTTACGTGATGGATTGCGTGCAGCACTCAACGACATCAGTATGGGTGAGACAATGTTATGGATAAAGTGCAACAATGCCGTAATCAATAGACTTAAATTGCGGCATAGACGCACAAAACGCTTATCGGGTGCCAATGATGTTAGGCCAGTTTGTAGCGCCAATATATAGAACAAAACTGCCGATACAGTACCCAAAGATTTTTCCTCTTCATTGTCGAATGTCAGGAGATACCATTGGAAAGCTTTGCCTATATAGTGGCATATTACCGATATAACAGATGTCATGCCCAGAACAGCAGTTAATGTTCCACAGCCATCGACGAGTAGGGTTTGTATGGTGGGTAAGAGGTTGGCCGAGTTGACTTCATTGCGCAGCATCATTGAAACGAATTCATGGGTCATCCTTTAAAGATAAATAGAAAAAAAAAAAAAACGAATATTAATTGCAAATATTCCACATGGAAGTTAAAAAATCAACCAAACCTACCTTATGGTCCAGAAAACTCTTAAAACACTTGGCACATTTAGCCGCTGCCATTCGTTCTCAATTAATGCCGACAAACCAAAATTACTTACAAAATTCATGGCATATTGATAGCCATTGTAGACAGTCTTACCGGCATCCATGGCACTGGTTAGCAGAGTGATTTTGGTTAACATCAATGGTACGGTATCAGCCAATAGGGGTAGAAATTTTATTATTCTTGGCTTCAGCGGTAGTGTGGCTAAAATAATGGGACTGGCAAATATCAATGGCATTGATTTTTGCACAAGTTTATAGCGTGGACCCAAATGTATATAGGCAAACAGCATTCCCATAAACCATTGAGCAACAACATGGGGTGCCACGGCTACAACAACACTACCCGTATCCATTAAACGTGTTGTATTCATTGATAGAACATCCTCCAGTATGCATGGCGATTTTTCGATTATCGCCAGCGCCGTTACATTTGACCAATGTGAGAGAAACGTCAGACCCAGTGATATCACAAACATATACACCATTACCAAATGCCTTGTCCAAAGCATCACCACACAAATAGCACAGACGAGACCTGTAAGAAAAGGAAATTAAGAAAATTAGTTTAAAATGGAATTTTAAAAATATTAAACTACTACAAAAATAAATAATACTGAACTACTAAAAAAATAATGATGACCAATATTAAATATAAATATTCCTCTACGGGGCTGAATGTGATACAAAATGTCAAACAATCAAAAGATTCAAACAGGAATTATATCATTGATGCTAAAAATACATCAATGGAAATCCACGAAGAAGAACACAAAATATCTAACTGAATATTTTCTATATCAAGAGTTTCAAGTAAGAAGGGAATAAAACCAATGAAAGGATCCAAAGTCCGTGCTTCCACTAACATTAGGTCAAGAAAGTTTAATGCTAGGTTTTAGGACTCAAGTACCCCACCATTTGAATACTTAAAAATTTTTCTTCTAAAAACTCAAAATTGTTACCCACCCAAATATTTTCTAAATGAAAATGTTCAAATGACGTTTGGGGCATTTCCAGCAACTGTCGCACTTTGAAATCTCTGGCTCGGGGCTTTGACAGGGGATCAGTCGTTGATTTTTTGTCGATTTTTTTTCAGAAAGGTGTTTGTGTCGTGTTCGCCCTTCCAGAGACGGGTGCTTTTACAAGTGCTATCCAGCGTGCTGTGTAACGACTGAAGCCAATGGTCAATGACATTTTTTTAACATAACAATGCGGCTTCAGACCTGGCAAATCCATTATAGACCACATTTTTACACTGCGCCAAAACCTGAAAAAAGACCCACGGAAAACACATCGACACATTCCATCTGTTCGTCGACTATAAAGCCGTAATCAACAGCCCCTCAGAGGTGTTTAAATCCATGTCTACGTGTGGCATTCCTCCAAATTTAATACGGTTCTTCAGGATAAATTTTACTGGCACAAGGTCAGCAGTTAAAGTCGGAAAGGACCTATCGGAGTTCGTACCTAATACCGAACGAGGATTCAGACAAGCTGACAATTTGTCGTGTGACCTTTTTAACATCCTGCTATAAAAGGTCATTCGAGGGGAAAAGGTGAACAGAAATGGCTATCTGTACACCAAACGCTCTCTGGCCTACGCCGACGACATCGACATAATGGGTCGAACATTGCGAGCGGTAACAGCCACCGTTGAAAGAATTGCCAAAATGGGACTGGCAGTAAATGGCGAGAAGACCAAGCTGATGGTATCAACGCGCAAGACGTCCAGTAGACTCGGATTAACTTTGGAACTTGAGAACTATAGCTTCGAGGTAGTGAAATCTTTTTCAAGCCAGTTATGTAAGTGTTGCCATAACCCGTTGCCAGTCCGTGAATGCTAATTTCATTATTTGGGCTTTCCATTATCCGCAAACTGTAGACGGGTCCAATAGCATTCTGCTCTTTCGTATTTTTTTATTATTTGGAAGGACTTTCAAGAACCTAGTGACAGTTCGCGAATGCAAATTTAATTTGCAGCTACTCGAGTACTATTCTGGGTTTTCTATTATTATTTTTTTGTGATTGGACTTATATTACGAAAATTCTTGATATGTTAAGACATGGACCGATACTAAAATCACCGATATCCTAAAATTCAAAATTTTGAAAACGTTGCTAAGATCTTCAAAAAAACGAGCAGAAATATTATTTGGGGAAACTTCAAAACCTTATCCTAATCTTTTGAGAAACCTTGTAGAAAATCGGAAAATGTGAACATTTGCTGATAGGATACAGCGAATCTTCTGACTCAAATACCGAAATTCCTACACATATAGAACAAACACAACAAGCCATAGCCATATATCAGAAACGTATATGCCCTAGTTAGTAATCTAAGCCTACATCCAATTAAATAAATTTTACAAGTTTATAAAAATATTGACCATTTCTGGGGGAGGACTTGAACTAGTCTTTGTAAAGATAATATTTTACAGTGTGCAAAAAAAATGTTTTTTTTTGTGTAGAAATTAAAATGTGCTAACTGCAGCTCCTTAAAATAAGAACATACTTGCGTAGTGAATAAGGACGATATCGTTATAAATAATATTTAAATTATTGATTAAAAGTACATATCTACATATTTAAATGTAGACGTAATAACAACACAAATATTTACTTAACTCATGACTCAGAATAAATAAGGTTAAGAAAGTGTTATTGAATATGAGGAGTACATACAGACATTTACTTTCAGAACAGCCAAAAGTAACTAATTTAAACTTCATTCAATAAAGCTACATATACACATTGAATGGATGGATATACGTGGATATTACCTTGCAAATGTATATACATTTGTATTTAAACAAGAAAAAAAGGCCACGTCATCACTGCATTGACAAAAATATACATTTTTTTAAAATAAATAAATAAAAAAACAAAATCTGTTTTAAGTAAACCACCAAAAACTTCAGAAAAAAGGAAAACGTATAACGCCGATAAAGAGACCAATGATTACAAAACCACAAAATATAAATTAACAATAACAAGAACAACAAAAATGCGTATCAGCGTATAGAAATAGTAGTTTGTAAACAAAAACACAACAAATTAGATAATTATGTTTTATAAAACATTGCTAAATGTGGTGTAAATTGTTCAGTTAATAGAAAACAAACATAAGAAAACCACATCGGTCGGTTGGTCGGTATAATCAAAGATTATATTTTGTTTACGCAAATATTATATGTAAAATAAATAAAAGTTTTCAGATGAAATCTGGGTAAAAGGCATTTGAGATTCATTTAATTTTCAATACATACTATATAGCGAAATATCAATAATACGTTGTACGTAGAAAGTTATAAAATTTACACATAATGGGTTAATCGATATATCAGATGAACTCAAATAAAAAAACAAAAACAAAAATTTGACATTGAATTAGAAGAACGCATACGGAGAAATTCTGACACCACTATTGCAAATATCGCCTTATGTTGTTGCGCTTACGATGACAATATTTGGACCTGAAGAAATGGAAACATCTGTTGGAGAAATGGGGATTTTCGCCAGATACACATTGAACAAATGGGAGATATGATATCGTCTCCAATTATGAGTTTGAGATATTTGGTACAGAACATAAGCAAGGCATTCCGACCACTAACGCAATTATCAAGCATACGCTTGACATCATACGGAAAGGTGGAATTAGTGATATCGGATATCTGCATGGAATGATCGACCATATCGAAGAGGACACATTTTATACCCTCTTCCATTCATATATAAGTTCATAGAATTTTCTGTATTTTCGTGTATCAATAGTTTTAATATCAATATTTTCAGAAAAGTACTTCGACTACAGATAACCTGTGACAACAAACAACTGTATCAATAGGAATATTAGGTGTGTCTGGTTACCCTAAAGTTTGTAACAATTGTTACAAATTGTTACTGGAAGTCGTCTGTTAACCCAAAAGTTCTGCAAAAGAGAGCGGTTGGAGAGAGAAATTTTGACAGTTCTTTCAGTGAGAGTTTGCAAATTCTTGCTGGAAAAATTTCTTCTTGCAATCTCTTGCAACTCTTCTTCTTCTCATACATCGACATTCAATCAGATGTTTTCTATTGTTTGTTTATTTATTTTTGTGCTTTCAATTTGAAAATAATTTTTTTTGGAATTAGCAAGACTAATTGTTTTTGTTTTTGTTAAACTGGTTGTGTTTTCTTTCTTTTAATTCTTTATAATGGCGGACAAATTGGTTTGTTTTGACAAATCAGCTGATTAGTTGCAAGCTTCTGCAGGGATGCCGTCTGTTTACTTTTCGCATTTTTCTTGCAAAAGAGAATAAAACTACCTTACTCTCTCAGAAAGAAGTTACTGGACAATTCCTGCAGGGAAAGTAACCAGACACACCTATTATTCAGATCAGCTTGAAACTTGATCCAAATTAAAAAGCGTTATTCATATTCTTAAAAATATCTACCATGCAAAATTGGTGACCAATACAATCATTGAAAAACAAATTGCAACAAATTTTATTTTGTCATCACATTTCATCATTCGCATGGACTTTGAGCTTTTCCTCATTCGTCACATACATATGTCTGAGTCCTTCTATTCACATGGCAGCAATATAGTTATATTATATATGATAACGAATGCGGGTAAATAGATTACAAAATGATGTTGATATTTACGAGCTAGAAAAAGGGGGGAAATCCCAAAATAAATATCAAATATTTTCAAAATAGAACTGGAAAAACACCTCAGTCTTTATATCCATATTCTCTTCAATAAGTTCTAATTTGTTGGGATTGAAAATTATTTGTGTTAATTATTAAATATTGCTTTGCATTTTGTGAAAACAATTGTATGATGCTGGCGGGCACATGATTTGTTTATATACATTTTTTGTTTTATTGCATTCCCGTTTAGTCATTTAACAGGTTGGTGGTCCGATGTTACGTGCCCCCCTTTTTTTTGTAGAAACACACAAAGCAAATTTTTTGCTTTCATTCTGTCTTTTAACTTTTCATTCTGTTTTGGATTATGTTTAAATAAATAAAAACAGAAACAGCAGCAGAATAATTAGCCAATAATGAAATGAGTCAGAATATTTGTGTGGGAGTGTTCGAATTGTAGGTACCCTAAAATATGAATCAAATATATCGGAATTCAATTTGAACAGGCTTTGCTGCAAGCACATCCTCCTGTACAGATGAAGAAGGCAGCCTGACAGACAGCTAGTTAAGGATCTGGAAGGAGCATTTTGCAAAGCTTGAAGAAAATACCCTAGAACGAATACTGAAGAAGGCCCACGAAAAACAAATCGACACAATCCTATTCCTATTCGTATATAAAGCCGCGTTCGACAGCCATATCCGTTCAGAGGTGTTTAATGTCATGTCTGCGTTTGGCATTCCTGCAAAACTAGCACAAGGTCAACAGTTAAAGTCGGAAAGGAACTCTCGGAGCCCTTTAATACCGAATGAGGATTCAGAGAAGGTGACATCCTCTCGTGTGACCTTTTTAACATCCCACTGGAAAAGGTCATACTAGAGGCAAAGGTGAACAGAAATGACACACTTTACACCAAGCAAAACATGTTACTCGCCAACGCCGATGATATCGATGTAATAGGTCGAACATTGCGAGTGGTAGCAGCCACCTTTGAACAAATTGAAAAGGACTCTGTAAAGTGGATATGGCAGTAGATGGTGAGAAGACAAAGCTAATGGTATCAACGCACAATACGTCCAGTGGACTCGTACCAACTGTGGAACTTGAGAACTACAGCTTCGAGGTAGTTAAAGACTTTATATACCGCCATAAATAAAACTAATGACATCTGTAACAAGCCAGCTAACTTTGCAAACATATCGTCTGGACTTCTCCGACGTGATCGCAATTAGAATGTGATCGGAGTCTAGGGCCACATGAGTTTGCCAAGATGTTAAGGCGATGAGCGACGAGCTGATGATCGTAATGTCTGTGGGACTGTTACAGTGGACCGTTATTCTAACTGTGAAGTTTTCGTTTATGGCTGCGAATTGTCTTTTTCTTCGGCGATACTTAGCCCACATTGGACTTGGGCTAGAAGTGAATACCTGATCTCATGGTTCGCGTGGATGGAAAGTGATAATTTAGTGAGGTGCTGGTTGAGGTAGTATTTAAACATCAGTCAACCACAAAGTCTACCGGCCAATATCGCTGACAGCGTAGATTTGTACACCTTCTCATGTGACACCAGCTATTGCCTCTGTTGCAACGAACACATGTAATATTTCTCCTGATGATATTCCTGCAAACTGACCAATTACAGATGGAGCGGGATGTTACAGCGTTATCACGAGATGTTGATTGTGAACTTTCAGTGGGCGGGGAACTACAACAGCTTGCCACAAAGGAGTTTGTCCAGTTACGATAACTGAATAGGCCAGAGTAATGCCTTAGGTGACATCAACCTAGGCACTGATTGCATTGCACCTCTACAAGGTTACGCGTTATCCTAATGTGATACACGGAGCAGAACGCGACCTCGGTGGATGTAAAAATTCTAATTAAAGGATGTATTCTACTCATTTTATCATCAGTACGAATTGAGATCACTTTTCGACTTGATCAGTAGAATATATTTCTTTACAAATGATGTAGATGCTTTCTGACAGGTAACCACGATGGCTGAAATAATATCCAATACTAATTATACTCTATATTATTATGCAGGGTAAATAAAGAATACATATATTCTACGAGGATGTTTTCCAACTATTGGGAAGACTCGTTCGTCAATTTAGAAATGTGGACAACACAAACCTAGGGTCTGATTGCAACGATGTACACTTTTTCCTTGGGGTGCCCCACACTTCCCTTGTCATGAATCTTTATAGATCTACCTTCGTGTTTTCCCATTAGTTTTAAAGTTGACTAATACAACTAAGACTGAATAGAAGAACATATATATTTTAATACAAACACCCCTACAAAATCGTAATTTAAATAATAAGGATATACGACTAGATTACCATAGGGAATAACATGGATCGGTAACCAGCCTATATGCAGGTTCATCCCATATGATTGGACATCGACTTGATTAGAGTTTAGGGCAAATTATTGTAAGCAGCTAAATATTTAATAGGCATAATTTGGATTATGTTTCTCCTATACAGAACGATGTTGTCAACACATCATATTTTAAACCAGACATTTCATTCTTGAAGTCATTCTATGTTTTTCACGCCATTTTAAATAGGCTCTAAGGTGGAGACATATAGTATAGGCAGTTATTATAAAAACTAGGACCCATAATGACAATATTCAATATGGGTCCAAGGGTTCTTAGTGGAGCATATCAACTTTAAAAATTTGCACTACAACATTGTGTGATACCTGCATGAATTCCATGGATAAAATTAATTAATACAACAACAAAAAGGAGTACAACTCACCCAGTAGACATATGAGAAATCTCACTGATGTTAATCCAAGCAGGTCCGTTATATATGTATCACTTGCAAAATCATCGACTAGGGCACCAAATATTTGACTTAAAAAACCACCACTGTTGGTCGTAGTGGCAGTGGCGGCTGTTGTTGTGGCAGCAGTTGTCACCGCAGCGGCAACAGATGCCGCCACACCGGCTGTACTATTATCAAGGGCATTTAATGTTGCCTCTATGACCCCACCACCTGCATCAATGGGTCCACCGCCACCACCTCCGGCATTAGTACTACTACTACTGCTGCTACTACTACCACTACTACTGGGTAATCCCATATCTATTTTGAGAATTTCATCTATAATTAAAATAGGTGGAACACGCATCATGACATCCACCATGCCAAGAACTTTGGTTCGTATTGACATTGTAGCGGCTGGTGATATTTATTTCGGATGTTTTCTTTTTTAATATTCTGTTGTTGTTATTGTTTTCTCTAATGTGAATTGAAGCCAAATTTTTCTTCCGGTCACCACCACTTCAGTAATAATTTCCAGCTGATTGTTGATTTAGAAAAACAGCAACAACTTCTAGATGTGGATGTGCAATAAAATAGCAACAATCGTAGCCACTTATATGTAATGAATTTCAAAACACAATTCCAATGTGCTTTGTCGTTGTCGTCGGCTATCTTGCTTAGGCAGGCTGTTTGCTTGGTTAGTTGTTGGTTGGTCGGTGATGGTGATTTTGCAAAATCATAAATGAACGGCACAAAACACGGCAATCAGAGCGTTTTAGCGATTATTTGCAACCAAAAAAGCCAGCTCTCTCAAGGTCTTTCCCCCACTAGTAGTGCAGCGATGAGTAGTCGTCGTCTTGGTCTTTGTAGTAATAGTAGTAGTATTTAATTTATTAAAAAAAAAAACAATACGAAAAATTAGTTGGTTGTAGACAGTGTCGGAATTCTCAGTGCAGTCTAAAAATGTGGAATGCTTGTTCTTATTATTCTTCTTCAGTAGATTGATTGGTTGGTTGGAGGGTATGTTGTCTTTGGTCGAAGTTGTTGTGGAAATGATAATGTTGAGTGAGAGTGAGTGCTTTGCACTTCCCGATTCCCAAACAGCGGCAGAAGTAGAAGATTTGGCAATATATCCGTAACAGCAGCAGCAGAATACCAATTCCTAAGGAATTGTTCTATAATTATAACACCAAATGGCAAATGCTAACAAAGGTTAAAGGCCTTCCCTCGTCGAAAAGGAAAGTCATTCGTCGTCGCCGTTTGTTTGCCCAAATAAAAAAACGAAAAACAATAGGAAAATTTATACGAAAATACGGAACGTAGTAGGTACGCCAAAAACACCTTGTGCCTCGACGACGGACAAACACTGTTGTGCGAACTTTACACTTTTTGTTTTTTTCGGTTATTCCTCTCTCTCTGTTTCGTTGTCGTCGTCGCCAGCAGCCAGCTAGCCAAGTCAACTTGACGTTCTTGTTTAGTGTTTTTTTTTTTATTTTTTCTTGTCGTTTCACTTTTTTTGTTTTAGTGTTGAACTATTTCACGAGACATTTTTTGTTAAAAAATTGAGTTTTAAACTCTTTGTTTTTGTGTTCGATTTCTTATTCTCTTTGCGTTATCCTTAATTGTTGGCTAGTTTTTCGTTAGTAAATAATTAGATCTAGTCGTTTCGATATTAATAATTAATTTTTTAGTTTAATTCTTTTGACTAATTTTCACAAAGTTTTCTCTGTTTCTACTTTCTTGATATTCTTCATTAGGGATGACTAAGTCGACTTTCGAATTACTGACTTGTGAAAGTGCTGCCAATATTGTGGTGTCACAAGTGATGCCAAAATTACTTTAGACAAAGGGTTAGGGAAACCAAAAATTACTTTGCATAAAATAAAGGGATTTTAAAATTTGAAATTAATAATAACGGGTTATTAAAAAGATTTAAATTTGGAAATATGTGGGCTACAATAAAAAGTGAACCAATATTTATAATTTATGGTATGGAGCTTTTCTAATCAATGAGGATCACTAAATATAAAAGTACAAGTGCCAAAACTTCTAAAAATACCGAAAAAATTCGGAACAACTCCAAAGAGTGGACCCATATTGAACTTAGTTCATAAAATGCTCAAAAACTTCTCAAAGACCGAATTATGGGAAGTACCGTATTATAAGACCTGCTTCAAACCTTAAGCGAACATTTATAACTATTACTATGCACATGTTCTATCCAATGAGGATCTAAAATAACAACAAAGTCAGAATCCCGAAAATACATAGGTACCATTTTATGGGATCTACTTTAGGAGGCTACCCTAAAAAATAGGCCAATATTAACAAGACGAGATAAGGGCCTTCTTATTACTGTAGGTCTTCAGGTGAGGGTCTAAATAATAGCTAATTTCTTGTGAGCCGTCCGAAGACGAACCGAAACTTATTTCATAAAATGTTGTTGTGTTCACAGATGGTTACCGTCCGAAGACGAACCGAAACTTATTTTATAAAATGTTGTTGTGTTCACAGATGGTTACCCTCAATAGGATGAGTGTATAAAAATATTTTATCACCCTGTTAATTACATGTGTGGCATCTATAGAGGATTATGAATGCATAGAAGATCCACCTAGCGATCAATAGCAGAACTAGTGGATAAATTAAAAGGTATATGGTTCTGCTAATCACATTACGTTTATCTAGCAATGACATGAATCACGTAAGAGTCAGTTTTATTGTGTATACGAATGATGTCGCATACATCGGAACTTTAGAAAATTGTGTACATATATAAAGAAACGGGACAAAGGATGACGAATTATGCTTTTTTTATTGTCGTTATATTGAAAAATGGAAAGATATACGAGGTCTTTTATAGTTAATAAGCTAGCTTATGTCATTCCTCTCTCCAATCGCTTCGTAGAACCTATAGATCTTGGAAACAATAAACTGTCTAGGTATATAAATAAAAGAGTAATTGATTGACTGACTGACTTAACGAATGAGGGTTACCCTTATTCCAAATCTGTCACATAATGCTGTGTTTTTGGGAATTCGTACAAGATCGGAACGAAAAGTACTAAATGTGGTACCAATAGTATTTGGCGAACCGGTAGAGGTAGAACTCTGGTTCTTGGAATGAGGGTCACTGATGGAGTGTCGAATATATGTATAAAAGGTTTTTTTTGGAATTCGAACCATAAGTAACCGAAAATTACTTAAATATACTAAATTAGAACAATTTCAAACGGATAAAGCTAAAGAACTTGGGATTTGAAATCCAAATCAAGGTTGAAAAGTAGGGTCGCAATAGGAAGGTGGTTGTGGAAGCGTGCATACCAAAAATACTATATGGTACTATATTTGGTACAAATTTGATTTGGAGGCAACTGTACGGGGTTGGAATTCAGGATATTAAAATTAAATCAGGATATATAGGTAGATTTTGATATCTGCACTTATGAGTAAGAAGTGTACTAAATGGTACTATATTTGGTACAATTTGACTTTGGGTGAACTGATAGTGCTGGAATACAGGAATATGGAATTAAAATTACTGTTGAAGTGTAGGATTGGCGTGGGGTGCAGTTTTGGAAATTTGTACTTGTACTAAATGGTACTAAATTTGATACAATTTGTATTTACGTGAACCCACAGAGCTGGAATGCTGAAATTTGGAATTGAGATTAC